>NC_057808.1:64384259-64420924 GCF_018294505.1 Triticum aestivum | reverse complement strand
CACACTCTATAGTGCAGCGCCTGCGAGCTGGGCGTTGCACTGTAGAGTGCGGCGCCTCCGAGCTAGGCGCTGCACATGTCTGCAGCTATCCAGAAAGGAACAGAAGTTTGGCTAGTTACAGACATATGAAGCGCCTAGCACGGAGGAGCCACACTCTATAGTGCAGCGCCTGCGAGCTGGGCGTTGCACTGTAGAGTGCGGCGCCTCCGAGCTAGGCGCTGCACATGTCTGCAGCTATCCAGAAAGGAACATAAGTTTGGCTAGTTACAGACATATGCAGCGCCTAGCACGGAGGCGCCACACTCTACAGAGCAGCGCCGGCGAGCTAGGCGTTGCACTGTAGTGTGTGGCGCCGGCGAGCTAGGCGTTGCACAAACACTTAGCAAATTTTTGCCTGAAACTAGAGGCCTACCTACTGTGCCTCCTTCCCCCCTCTACTGGGTCTCTTTCAGCCACAGTTCAACAACTAGTATAACAAACATTCAGGTACGACATCATTTCTCCAAGTATAACAAACAAGGTTTCCCAAAAGACTTCATTTCATAGAAATGACCATCACAACAAGTTCGAGTTTACCATAGAGGTACCACCACTCCAAGTTCAACGACATAAAAGGTACGACCACTCCATGTTCAACGACATAACAAATCGCACTCGAAGTTCAACATTATAAAAAAACTAAGATGACTAGTGCTTTCCACGCTTGCTGGGTCCTCCCCCCTCTTGACGCTTATCTTCTTCACCTTCCTAGGAAGAGGAACATGCTCCGGCTCCGGCTCCGCCTCCGGTTCGACATCGTCATCCAAATAGTCATCCAAAGCCGCCATCCGCGAGGTGCCCACCGTCCTTTTGCCTCTTTGGGTGAAGTCTTCAGGTGTGTACTTGTTGATTGCCCTCCTAGGCTTCAACTCGTATGCAGACCGAGCCCGGTACGTCCCCAAGGTCATATCATCAGCAACCTATGCATCAACAAAAGATATGGAAAGACCGTGTGTGAGGATATAGTTAGCAATGCATCAACAAATGGATATATATCGTCATGCCATACCTCTTGGGTGACCCCACCCACATCCTCATCCGTGAAAGGTTCACCATGGCTCTGCCCCGAAGCGGGATCTGATGGTGTCGCCGACCTAGACCGTGCAGGTGATACATACTCGGGGTCACGACAACCGAAAAGGTTTGATAGCCGCCTTAACTTTTGGCCCTGGCGCTGCAACATGTACAAGTGAATGAGACATGGAACGTACCAACAAATGTTAAGTGCTAGTTTGAAGGAGATGTGAACCTTAATGAATTCTCGAAGTGCACCTTCCCCATCGCTTTTGCCAGCCGGGGTTGTTTCCAGAATAGTCTCGGTCTCGTCAGCTGCTTTCTTGATCTGGGCACGCTATGAACAGAAACGGTATCAAAGTGTTAGGCAAGCGAAGATGTGAAAAGTGCGAATGGAAAAGCAAAAAGGGCTAACCACAAAGTTCATCATTGGAGCTGAAGGGATGACCGAGTTGCCTTTCCTGACTAATGCGTTGTACTGGTGCTGGGCTACCTCATCAAAAACGGTGGGTTCCTCCAGAATCTCCTCAGCATACGCGGGCTGGCATACCTCCACGCGGGTACTTGCAAGAAACCATGTGAGATAGTTGTTGAACGCATCCGGGCAGTGCTCACGAAGCTGGGCTCGTTTTCCAGCCCTTGCTTGCTCCACACTAAGAGCGAACTGCACGACATACTTCCTGTGATGGCTGGCCCAATCCTTAATCTTCCGCTGCTTTTTCCTATCCAACCTGCAAGTTAGAAACAAGATATTAGCATCATCGAAACCGTCGAGAAGCTGCTAAGTGCTCAAGGTTAATTATATCTTACGCGTGTAGCAACTTGTCCGTGTCCTCCCACTCCGGCGGGTGTGACTGGAACAAACCAAACTGCCGGAACACCCGATGTGGCAGGTGAAGCTCAACCGCCCAGTTGCATATCAGTGGGCACCGCATATGCCAGAGATCCCTATCCCTAATGCACATCGGATTAAGCCTAAACTCTATAGGGTTACCAAAACTCTCTCCTTTTCCATACGGCTCCCATTCCACCTGCAAAATGGGATTCAATGCAAATTTGATATCGAGTGAAGATACAAGCATGATAATCACTTATGCAAGGTTGGTTCACCTGCTCAGGCGTGATGGCGTCCAGCTCGCTCTTGTACAACTTGTACATTATAGAGGGATCATCCGTCGTCTCATTTAACACATCCCACTTGTAAGCCCAAGTGGGGAGCCGTAGTGGGTCGTCTTTATCGTCCCAATCCTCGTACTTCACGGTCTTAGGTCGTCCAACCGGCAAACGCTCCCAGCTCCATATGGAAAGTGCGAGCAGACAACCACCAATACCTCCAGTGTGCCTACAACTGGCATCGTCCAACTGCACATAAAAAAGAACATGGTCAAATTTGCCGCAAAAGCGCATTGATAATGTATCAATGAAGTGAAAAGGAAACAACTTCATACCTGTCGATACAAGTAAGCTAGTGTCGCCGAACCCCAACTCCATTTGCTATCGAAGACGGTCAATGCCTTCAGCCACATCCATGGAGCATTCTTGCCGGTGCCATCAGCAAACATTGTCCTCGATACCACGTACCACATGTAGACACGAGCATAAGTCTTCACCATGTCCTCATTAGCATCATCGGGGCAATGAGCGAAGTGCGATGATATCCACGTGAAAGTAGCGCCCGCTGCGACTCATTCCTTCTTCTTATCTTCCCTTTCTGGCTCCCGAGGCTCCGGAGGAACCATACCGATAAGGGCTTGCATCTGCGCGCGCCACCCTTCAGAATCGGTGTTCATACATAAAGGATTGCCATCGATAGGAAGACCGGTGATCATAGCGATATCCTGCAGCGTCACGGTCATCTCCCCGGTCCGAAGATGGAAAGTGTGTGTCTCCGGCCTCCAATGATCAATAAGCGCGGTGAGTGCTGCAGCATTGTTGGGTGGCGTCGACCGGCGGACCAACTCAATGAAAGGGAGAAGTCCTGCCTCCCTAACATAAGGTGTGTACCGCTCATCATAGCTCATCCCTCCAAGGCTGATCCCGTGAGACCGAAGCTTCAGAGGTGCAAGCTCCTACAAACAAACAAATCATAACATTACATATGGGGCATTTGTGTTTGAACAAACATACGAAATTCATAACACCGGCCACTTTCAGTATTACCCGCTACTGCACCGCCATAGCGTACGACCGGTGTTGATGGTCCCAGTGATCATCGAGAAGCCAAACCATCCTAACAATTTCAACAAAGCATTCATGTCAACACGATTATCTTTTCAATTCAAAAAAACTAAAGTAGGCCTACTACATGCAAGATCCAAAGCATATGGTGCTTCCCCCTACTTGGGCCTACTTCATACAAATAACATGTCAATCTATGTATCCAAACTATAACATGTCAATCTACTTCTCCATACAAATAACATGTCAATCTACTTCTCCATACAAAAAACATGTCAATCTATGTATCCAAACTATATAAATAACATGTCAACCTATCTATCCAAACCACATTCTAATCTAACAAAGGTTCCCCAAATCTAATATACGCAAGATTCAAACAAAAGTTGCCCAAATCTAATACATGCAAGATTCAAACAAGGGTTCCCCAAATCTTCAAAACATAATATTTTCTATGGATAGAAAGAAGGGGATCGGAGGAGAGTACCTTCTACGATGGATTGGTGAACAAATGCAGGGACCAAATCATCGGATCAGAGGGATTTGGGAGAGGGGATTGAGAGGGGCAGTGCAGATGGCCGCCGCCTTTTTTCTGTAACTGCCAATGGTGGGGGAGGAGAGGGCTGGCGCGTTTGCATATAAGTCACAGTGCAGCGCCTAGCGGCTAGGCGCTGCACATTACACGTGCAACGCCTAGCGGCTAGGCGCTGCACATTACAGGTGCAGCGCCTAGCTCGGAGGCGTTGCACTGCTGGGTGCGGGCCCGTGGGCTGCCACGGTGGACACTGGTGCAACGCCCCGGAGCTAGGCGCTGCACCGTAGGGTGTGGCGCCGGCGTGGCGGGCGCTACACAAAAGGGTCAGGGGTGTGAAATAGTTTCGAAACCAGTTCATTCTGTGATTTGATTTCGATTATAGGTCAAATTTGTCAAATTTGCCGGAGGTGCGAGCGAGCGACCGAGTGGGCCGGGCCGCTTTAGCGTTACAACAGACACCGGTTTTGGGAACCTTCTATGATGTTTCCAGCCGGTTTTTTTTTCCGGTTTTGGGAACCTTCTAGAAGGTTCCTGAACCGGCTTTTTCTTCTTCAGTTTCTTTTTCGTTTTTCTTTTTTCTATTTCTCCTCTTTTTATTTTTTTCCGTTTCTTTTTTTCTTTTCAAGTTTATTTTCAAAAAAATTCCAAATTTCAATTTTTTTCCTGTTTTTCAGATTTTGTTCACAAATTCAAAAAATGTTCCCATTTTACAAAATTTGTTCACAAATTCAAAAAATGTTCCCATTTTACAAAATTTGTTCACAAATTCAAAAAATGTTCCCATTTTACAAAAAAAATTCACAAATTCAAAAAAAATGCTTTCAAATTTTTGTTCCGAATTTTCAGAAAATGTTCCTGTTTTTTCAAAAATTGTTCGAATTATTTTTGTTCATTTTTTCAGAAATTTGAAAGTAATGGCATGGATTTCAAAAAATGCCTATTTTCAAAAATTGTTCACAAATTTCAAAAAATGTTCTTATTTTTCAAATTTTTGTTCATGTATTAAAAAATGTTCACATTTCAAATTGTTTTGTGATTTTCAAAATTATTCTCCATTTTACAATTTGTTCTAAAAATTCTAAATTTGTTCGTTATTTTAAAAATTGTTCCCATTTCAAAATTTTGTTCGAAAATTCTAAAAATGTTCATGTTTACAAAAATATTCATGATTAGACATCTTATAAGAACAATTTTTTGTTCGTAATTTTCATAGAGAGAGAAAATTTTGTTCGTAATTTTGAAAAATGTTCGCGCTTTCAGTTTTTTGTTCATGTTTTTCAGAAAATGTTTCATTTTCTAGAAATTCTTCTTGATTTCAGGGAAAAAATGTCGTTTTCATGTTGTTCCTTTATTTTGAATTTATATTTTAGATTCCAAAAAATGTTTCAAGTTTAATTTTTTTTCTCTCTCTATGAAATATTTAAATGTTTGCACCTAATGTTTATATAAGGCGGACTGCCATTTTATGTACGAAATCCCAGGAATTATGGTGGCTATTAGCGTTGCTCACTTGCAGTAGGTTATTGTTCGTCCCTGCCGTTGTTGTATGTTTCTTTAAGTCTGGCGCTTTGATCTTAACATGAGAAGTTGACTGTCGCAGTGGTTAGAATGGCCCGCCATGGACCACGAGGTCCCAGGATCGATCAGCAGGTCAAGCGCCCTCTTTATTTTTGCGTTTTTCATATCGCGGTCGTGCCAATGGAAATGGGCCGGCCCAGGTTAGCGGCGCCTTGTGCGAAACGTCAGCACTTTGCCGCAACTAGCGGCAAATAGGAAGTCCCAGGAGCTCCGCCTCTCTGGCGCTTAAGGGTGTGTTTGGTTCGGGAACGAAGTGGAATGGAATGTCATGGTTCCATTCCACTAGAATGGGTCGGTCCCGTCCTTGTGTTTGGTATAGTCAATTCTAAGGAACGGAATGGTTACATTTTTGTGTTTGGTTTCAGAGATGGAATGGAATGGATTTGTTCATCTCTTCACTTGTTTGCTTATGATTATGTACAATATATTGAACATTGAACAGGATTCCAGTCAATCAAAAACCACTGAATGCATTGGCACACACATATGGCCGGGATGATGCTGAAACAAATAAGAACGGTGCACACACTGAATTGGATTTCAGTCAATCAAATACCGCTGATTTCAGTCATCAAAAGGCTAATCTCAACAAGACAAACAAAGACTGAATTGGATGGGAGCTCGATGGCCGCCAGTACAAGCTCATGCGTAGGAGCCCTGAGCCCCAATCGCCGGCGCACTGGATGGGAAACTCGCTGGGCGCCGACACAAGACGGAGAAACCTGGCCGCGAAGACCAAGACGTTACTTCACGCAACAACGCTTACACGTTGTTTGCATGGGCCACCCAGTACTATCCAATTCCTATGTGCGCCACACTCACTTGCCTGCTCACTCATGTTGTTTTTTCCTTGTATATTACTACGGGCCGGTCAGGTGACCGAGTAAATATTGACTATTTTTTATTAATATTGGGAAAAAATTGTGAACTCAAAAATTATTCACATATTTGAAAAATTAATTAAATTTCCAAAAAGTTCATGAATTGGAAATGTGTTCGTGATTTTTTAATTATCAATTTGAAAATTATTCATGAATTTTCAATATTCGTGAATTTGAAAAGGCGTTCATAAACATGACAAAATCACAAACTTGGTAAAAAGTTCTCAAATCTGAAAATTATTCACAAGCTTAAATAATTCTCATCAATTCAAAAAATGTGCATGACTTAAAAAATAAGAATTTCAAAATAATCATGAATTTAAAAAGTTTTTACATTTTAGAAATGCAAAATTCAAAATTGCTCATGAAATTAAAATGGAAAATAAAAAATAAAAATGATCAGAAAAGAAGAAAATAAACGAATGAAAACCAGAATAAAAATAAAAATAAAATGAACATGAAATTGACTTTAAGAATCTGGAAGTTTCTCAAAACCAGTAAGTTCATCCGTTACGACCTGGGCTATTTACTACCGTATGGTCTGCGCTCTGTACGAAAACACATATAAGTGGTGCTATAAGTGCGGAATAGGTAATTTGTGAAACTTGGGAGCAACTAACCAACGGTAATCCCTTCGTGGGCTCCCACAAGGGCCACTTTTGTTTCCTACAAGCGCGCCAAGTGGTCCATCCAACCGCGGCCACATGTCACTTGCTGGCTCCTCCCTCTGGATTTTGGTTTTATTATTTTTCTTTACAGATTTTTTGGATTTTGTTGATATATTTTAGAGTTTTTTTTGGCATTTTGGCTTTCTCCCCGTCCAGGTAAGCTTCTCAAAAAGGAAAAGAATTGTACTTCCACAAGGAGAAATAGGAGATTTGCTTCTCGTGGAAGTACAGATTTTCTTCCACGAGAAGCACAGTTGTACTTCTCAGAAAGTATAAAAAATAGTGATTCGATGAGAAACACATATTTACATCTCGGGAGAATATCATACGAAAACCAATATTCGGTGGAAAACGGTGAAAACCACAAGAAGCAGATGTTTTGGAGTTTCAAAAAAATCTGAAAAAAAATCCGGGATGTTAAGAAGATAATGTTCTATTGCCACACAAAAATTCAAGTTGAAACACATTACGGGATGTGAGCTATGAAAAAGACAAAGTCAGCATTGAATAGTGTCGAACAGTAATGTCACTATTTAGGGCTGAATTTGTCTTTTTTATAGCTCACATCTTATAATGTGTTTCAACTTGAAATTTTGCATGACAATAAAACATCACCCTCTTAACATCCCGTATTTTTTCATATTTGTTTAAAACTTTTAAATATTATTTTCACGAAGTTTTCATTGAATATTGGTTTCTGTATGATATTCTCCCTTAAATCTCATGCAAGCACATATTTTCTTCTACGAGAAGCATAGTTGTGCTTCTTGAAAAATAAAAAGAATATGTGCTTCCACGATAAGCACAAAATTGCTTCTCGTAGAAGCACAAATTTGCTTCCATGAGAAGAACAACTGTGCTTATTAGGAATAACCTGGTTCCACGAGAAGCATATATTTGCTTCTCGGGGAAGCACAGATCTGCTTCCGCGAGAAGCATAGTTGTATTTTTCTGAAAAGAGAATAAAAGAGTGAAAAGCTGAAACCGTGCTTTCTAAGCTTCGGTGTTTTATTCCCTTTTTTCGTTCATTGGTTTTCCTATATTTACTTTTTGTATTCTTTTTTTTCCCTGATTTCTGTTTTTTTTTGTGAAAAAAAGTTCATTAAAGCCTTTTAAGATGTGATCTAGTTTCGAAGATTTTGACGCGAGAAATCTAATAGTGAAATGGTTGGGGGTTTATACGCACGGTTCAAGAGATAAAATATTTGGAGTAAACAAATCTAAGAAAAAAGAGAAAAGGCCAGGTTGCGACAGGTGACCCACATGCAGTGTGCCCCTTGTCAATCCCTTGAGAAGGTGGAGAGTGATGTTTGTAATAGGTAACACTTAACTAGTGATTTCATTGAAATCTTATTCGCTAACTACGTGGGGTTGCTGAGCAAAAACACACCCAACACATGTTTGGGACTTACTGTTGATGTACCCGTCGTAGTCACGAAGGTTCTAGAACATTCTGTAGACCATTTGTTTCCTCTTTCTCTATGTTTCTTTTTTGCCTCTATTTAACTTTATTTATTTATTTATTTTTTCATTTTGCATTTATCAAATCCATGTACTTATTCGAATTCATGGATATTATCGAAGTCAGTAATATATTTGAAATTCAAGAGCAAATTTAGAAATTAGAGAATTCTTATGGAAATTTGAGAGTATTTTCAAACTCATGAACATTTTAGATATTCAAGATATTGTTACAAAAGTTCAAATTACCGAATATTTATTGCAATGCAGGAACAATTTCTGGAATACGAGAACATTTATCCATGGCAGCCTTGAGCTCAAGTTCCTGCTCCTCAGCCTTTAATTCAAGTAGTACCAGGGCTGGCTGGCTTTCAAGTATCAGTTTCTCTTCTTCCCTCCAAACATTTAACTCTTGCCTTCTAGTCTCAAAATGTTAATTCCTTTTCCTAAGCGCCTAACCGTAGAACAATTGTTATATGGTATTTTCATTAATTATAAAGTTACTTACAAAAAGAATGAAAGAAAAGAGAGTGATCACATCATCATCTATCCCACTCCAATTCGTTCCAACATGAGACACAATTGTAAAAGACCTATATCAAATCAATCCAGAGAGTCTATCCACTGATGCACGCAATCAACATGCTCTGCCTTAGTCCTGTGTTTCACCAATAGTAAATCATGTTTCAATCCTTGCTTCCAAGAATCAAGGCTTGGCAAAAAAATTAAAAATGTTAATTCTTCGTTTTCTCTTTTATGCTATAGATGTTGTCGCAATATCTATCATGTTGCAAAAATATATAATATATCTTATCATCTGTTGTATCCATACACTTGTAGGCGAGAGCAGCTAGAAAACTGAAGTAACCCACGGGTTCGTTAAACCTCCGATCAAGCCCCATTACATTTACATTTTGAAAGGATCGATATAGTTGACTAGAGGGGGGTGAATAGGCAACTAACAATTTTTAGCTTTTCTTTACCAATTTAAACTTTGCATCAAAGTAGGTTGTCTAGATATGCAACTAGGTGATCAACCTATATGATGCAAAAACAATAAGCACACAAGCAAGCAAGAGATATAGCACAAATAAGCTTGCACAACTAAAGGCACGAGATAACCAAGAGTGGAGCCGGTGAAGACGAGGATGTGTTACCGAAGTTCCTTCCTTTTGAGGGGAATTACGTCTCCATTGGAGCGGTGTGGAGGCACAATGCTCCCCAAGAAGCCACTAGGGCCACCGTGTTCTCCTCACGCCCTCACACAATGCGAGATGCCGTGATTCAACTATTGGTGCCCTTGGAGGCGGCGACCGAACCTTTACAAACAAGGTTGGGGCAATCTCCACAACTTAATTGGAGGCTCCCAAGGACACAACGAAGCTTCACCACAATGGACTATGGCTCCGCGGTGACCTCAACCGTCTAGGGTGCTCAAACACCCAAGAGTAACAAGATCCGCAAGGGATTAGTGGGGGGAATCAAATTTCTCTTGGTGGAAGTGTAGATCGGGGCCTTCTGAACCACTCTCGAGCAAATCAACAAGTTTGATTGGCTAGGGAGTGAGATCGGGCGAAAATGGAGCTTGCACCAACAATGGAGCTTAGGGTTGGAAGAGGTGGTCAACTAGAGGAAGAAGACACCCCTTTTATAGTTGAGAACAAAATCCAACCGTTATCCACCTAACCAGCCCGCGACTTGCGGTACTACCGCCCCTGACAAACGGTACTACCGCACGGCAATGCGGTACTACCGTGAGAGACCGCGGTACTACGGCTGCAACGGCAGGAACTAGAACAAGCCTGAAGCACAGAGGATGAAAACGGTACTTCCGCAAGCGTGGTACTACCGCTCCCCCTTGCGGTACTACCGCAAGGCAAGAATGGCCTAGCCTGGGAAGGGCGCGGATGAATAAAAATACATTTGTGCCTACTTCTGTTGGGGAACGTAGTAATTTCAAAAAAAATTCCTACGCACACGCAAGATCATGGTGATGCATAGCAACGAGAGGGGGAGTGTTGTCCACGTACCCTCGTAGACCGACAGCGGAAGCGTTATCACAACGCGGTTGATGTAGTCGTACGTCTTCACGATCCGACCGATCATGTACCGAACGTACGGCACCTCCGAGTTCTACACACGTTCAGCTCGATGACGTCCCTCGAACTCCGATCCAGCCGAGTGTTGAGGGAGAGTTTCGTCAGCACGACGGCGTGGTGACGATGATGATATTCCACCGACGCAGGGCTTCGCCTAAGCTCCGCAACGGTATTATCGAGGTGTAATATGGTGGAGGGGGGCACCGCACACGGCTAAGAGATCTCAAGGATCAATTGTTGTGTCTATGGGGTGCCCCCTGCCCCCGTATATAAAGGAGCAAGGGGAAGAGGGCCGGCCAAGGGGAGGTGGCGCGCCCAAGGGGGGAGTCCTACTCCCACCGGGAGTAGGACTCCTCCTTTCCTTGTGGGAGTAGGAGAAGGGAAGGGGGAAGGAGAAAGAAGGAAGAGTGCGCACCCCTTCCCTAGTCCAATTCGGACCAGACCATGGGGACGGGTGCGGCCACCTTTTGAGGCCTTTCTCTCCTTTCCCGTATGGCCCATTAAGGCCCAATACGAATTCCCGTAACTCTCCGGTACTCCGAAAAATACCCGAATCACTCGGAACCTTTCCGAAGTCCGAATATAGTCGTCCAATATATCGATCTTTACGTCTCGACCATTTCGAGACTCCTCGTCATATCCCCGATCTCATCCGAGACTCCGAACTCCTTCGGTACATCAAAACTCAATAAAACTGTCATCGTAACGTTAAGCGTGCGGACCCTACGGGTTCGAGAACTATGTAGACATGACCGAGACACGTCTCCGGTCAATAACCAATAGCGGGACCTGGATGCCCATATTGGCTCCCACATATTCTACGAAGATCTTTATCGGTCAGACCGCATAACAACATACGTTGTTCCCTTTGTCACCGGTATGTTACTTGCCCGAGATTTGATCGTCGGTATCTCGATACCTAGTTCAATCTCGTTACCGGCAAGTCTCTTTACTCGTTCCGTAACACATCATCCCACAACTAACTCATTAGTCACAATGCTTGCAAGGCTTATAGTGATGTGCATTACCGAGTGGGCCCAGAGATACCTCTCCGACAATTGGAGTGACAAATCCTAATCTCGAAATACGCCAACCCAACAAGTACCTTTGGAGACACCTGTAGAGCACCTTTATAATCACCCATTTATGTTGTGACGTTTGGTAGCACACAAAGTGTTCCTCCGGTAAACGGGAGTTGCATAATCTCATAGTCATAGGAACATGTATAAGTCATGAAGAAAGCAATAGCAACATACTAAACGATCGAGTGCTAAGCTAACGGAATGGGTCAAGTCAATCACGTCATTCTCCTAATGAGGTGATCTCGTTAATCAAATGACAACTTATGTCTATGGCTAGGAAACATAACCATCTTTGATTAACGAGCTAGTCAAGTAGAGGCATACTAGTGACACTCTGTTTGTCTATATATTCACACATGTATTATGTTTTCGGTTAATACAATTCTAGCATGAATAATAAACATTTATCATGATACAAGGAAATAAATAATACTTTATTATTGCCTCTAGGGCATATTTCCTTCAGTCTCCCACTTGCACTAGAGTCAATAATCTAGATTACACAGTAATGATTCTTACACCCATGGAGCCTTGGTGCTGATCATGTTTTGCTCGTGGAAGAGGCTTAGTCAACGGGTCTGCAACATTCAGATCCGTATGTATCTTGCAAATTTCTATGTCTCCCACCTGGACTAAATCCCGGATGGAATTGAAGCGTCTTTTGATGTGCTTGGTTCTCTTGTGAAATCTGGATTCCTTTGCCAAGGCAATTGCACCAGTATTGTCACAAAAGATTTTCATAGGACCCGATGCACTAGGTATGACACCTAGATCGGATATGAACTCCTTCATCCAGACTCCTTCATTTGCTGCTTCCGAAGCAGCTATGTACTCCGCTTCACATGTAGATCCCGCCACGACGCTTTGTTTAGAACTGCACCAACTGACAGTTCCACCGTTCAATGTAAATACGTATCCGGTTTGCGATTTAGAATCGTCCGGATCAGTGTCAAAGCTTGCATCAACGTAACCATTTACGATGAGCTCTTTGTCACCTCCATATACGAGAAACATATCCTTAGTCCTTTTCAGGTATTTCAGGATGTTCTTGACCGCTGTCCAGTGATCCACTCCTGGATTACTTTGGTACCTTCCTGCTAGACTTATAGCAAGGCATACATCAGGTCTGGTACACAGCATTGCATACATGATAGAGCCTATGGCTGAAGCATAGGGGACATCTTTCATCTTCTCTCTATCTTCTGCAGTGGTCGGGCATTGAGTCTTACTCAACTTCACACCTTGCAACACAGGCAAGAATCCTTTCTTTGCTTGATCCATTTTGAACTTCTTCAAAACTTTGTCAAGGTATGTGCTTTGTGAAAGTCCAATTAAGCGTCTTGATCTATCTCTATAGATCTTGATGCTCAATATGTAAGCAGCTTCACCGAGGTCTATCTTTGAAAAACTCCTTTCAAACACTCCTTTATACTTTGCAGAATAATTCTACATTATTTCTGATCAACAATATGTCATTCACATATACTTATCAGAAATGATGTAGTGCTCCCACTCACTTTCTTGTAAATACAGGCTTCACCGCAAGTCTGTATAAAACTATATCCTTTGATCAACTTATCAAAGCGTATATTCCAACTCCGAGATGCTTGCACCAGTCCATAGATGGATCGCTGGAGCTTGCATATTTTGTTAGCACTTTTAGGATTGACAAAACCTCCTGGTTGCATCATATACAACTCCTCTTTAATAAATCCATTAAGGAATGTAGTTTTGTTTATCCATTTGCCAGATTTCATAAAATGCGGCAATTGCTAACATGATTCAGACAGACTTTAAGCATAGATACGAGTGAGAAACTCTCTCATCGTAGTCAACACCTTGAACTTGTCCAAAACCTTTTGCGACAATTCTAGCTTTGTAGATAGTAACACTACTATCAGCGTCTGTCTTCCTCTTGAAGATCCATTAATCTCAATGGCTCGCCGATCATCGGGCAAGTCAACCAAAGTCCATACTTTGTTCTTCATACATGGATCTTATCTCAGATTTCATGGCCTCAAGCCATTTTGCAGAATCTGGGCTCACCATCGCTTCTTCATAGTTCGTAGGTTCGTCATGGTCTAGTAACATAACCTCCAGAACAGGATTACCGTACCACTCTGGTGCGGATCTTACTCTGGTTTACCTACGAGGTTTGGTAGTAACTTGATCTGAAGTTACATGATCATCATCATTAACTTCCTCACTAATTGGTGTAGGAGTCACAGGAACAGATTTCTGTGATGAACTACTTTCCAATAAGGGAGCAGGTACAGTTACCTCATCAAGTTCTACTTTCCTCCCACTCACTTCTTTCGAGAGAAACTCCTTCTCTAGAAAGGATCCATCTTTAGCAACGAATGTCTTGCCTTCGGATCTGTGATAGAAGGTGTACCCAACTGTCTCCTTTGGGTATCCTATGAAGACACATTTCTCCGATTTGGGTTTTGAGCTTATCAGGATGAAACTTTTTCACATAAGCATCGCAACCCCAAAATTTCAAGAAACGACAACTTTGGTTTCTTGCTAAACCTCAGTTCATAAGGCGTCGTCTCAACGGATTTTGATGGTTCCCTATTTAACGTGAATGCAGCTGTCTCTAATGCATAACCCCAAAACGATAGTGGTAGATCGGTAAGATACATCATATATCGCACCATATCTAATAAAGTACGATTACGACGTTCGGACACACCATCACACCGTGGTGTTCCAGGTGGCGTGAGTAGTGAAACTATTTCACATTGTTTTAACTGAAGGCCAAACTCGTAACTCAAATACTCTTCTCTACGATCAGATCGTAGAAACTTTATTTTTCTTGTTACGATGATTTTCCACTTCACTCTGAAATTATATGAACTTTTCAAATGTTTCAGACTTATGTTTCATTAAGTAGATATACCCATATCTGCTCAAATCATCTGTGAAGGTGAGAAAATAACGATATCCGCCACGAGCCTCAATATTCATTGGACCACATACATCTGTATGTATGACTTCCAACAAATCTGTTGCTCTCTCCATAGTTCCGGAGAACGGCGTTTTAGTCATCTTGCCCATGAGGCACGGTTCGCAAGTATCAAGTGATTCATAATCAAGTGATTCCAAAATCCCATCAGTATGGAGTTTCTTCATGCGCTTTACACCAATATGACCTAAACGGCAGTGCCACAAATAAGTTGCACTATCATTATTAACTTTGCATCTTTTGGCTTCAATATTATGAATATGTGTATCACTACGATCGAGATCCAACAAACCATTTTCGTTGGTGTGTATAACCATAGAAGGTTTTTATTCATGTAAACAGAACAACAATTGTTCTCTAACTTAAATGAATAACCGTATTGCAATAAACATGATCAAATCATATTCATGCTCAACGCAAACTCCAAATAACACTTATTTAGTTTCAACACTAATCCCGAAAGTATAGGGAGTGTGCGATGATGATCATATCAATCTTGGAACTACTTCCAACACACATCGTCACCTCGCCTTTTACTAGTATCTGTTTATACTGCAACTCCCGTTTCGAGTTACTACTCTTTAGCAACTGAACTAGTATCAAATACCGAGGGGTTGCTATAAACACTAGTAAAGTACACATCAATAACATGTATATCCAATATACCTTTGTTCACTTTGCCATCCTTCTTATCCACCAAATAGTTGGGGTAGTTCCGCTTCCAGTGACCAGTCCCTTTGCAGTAGAAGCACTTAGTCTCAGGCTTAGGACCAGACTTAGGCTTCTTCACTTGAGCAGCAACTTGCTTGCCGTTCTTCTTGAAGTTCCCCTTCTATCCCTTTGCCCTTTTCTTGAAACTAGTGGTCTTGTTAACCATCAACACTTGATGTTTTTCTTGATTTCTACCTTCGTCAATTTCAGCATCACGAAGAGCTCGGGAATTACTTTCGTCATCCCTTGCATATTATAGTTCATCACGAAGTTCTACTAACTTGGTGATGGTGACTAGAGAATTCTGTCAATCACTATTTTATCTGGAAGATTAACTCCCACTTGATTCAAGCGATTGTAGTACCCAGACAATCTGAGCACATGCTCACTAGTTGAGCGATTCTCCTCCATCTTTTAGCTATAGAACTTGTTGGAGACTTCATATCTCTCAACTCGGGTATTTGCTTGAAATATTAACTTCAACTCCTGGAACATCTCATATGGTCCATGACGTTCAAAACGTCTTTGAAGTCCCGATTCTAAGCCGTTAGGCATGGTGCACTAAACTATCAAGTAGTCATCATATTGAGCTAGCCAAACGTTCATAACGTCTGCATCTGCTCTTGCAATAGGTCTGTCACCTAGCGGTGCATCAAGGACATAATTTTTCTGTGCAGCAATGAGGATAATCCTCAGATCACGGATCCAATCCGCATTTTTGCTACTAACATCTTTCAACTTTGCTTTCTCAAGAAACACATTAAAATTCAACGGAACAACAGCACGGGCCATCTATCCTCGATTAACATAGACAAGCAAAATACTATCAGGTACTAAGTTCATGATAAATTCAAGTTCAATTAATCATATTACTTAAGAACTCCCACTTAGATAGACATCCCTCTAATCCTCTAAGTGATCACGTGATCCATATCAACTAAACCATGTCCGATCATCACGTGAGATGGAGTAGTTTCAATGGTGAACATCACTATGTTGATCATATCTACTATATGATTCACGGTCGACCTTTCGGTCTCCGTGTTCCGAGGCCATATCTGTTATATGCTAGGCTCATCAAGTTTAACCTGAGTATTCCGCGTGTGCAACTGTTTTGCACCCGTTGTATTTGAACGTAGAGCCTATCACACCCGATCATCACGTGGTGTCTCAGCACGAAGAACTTTCGCAACGGTGCATACTCAGGGAGAACACTTATACTTTGATAATTTAGTGAAGGATCATCTTATAATGCTACCGTCAAACAAAGCAAGATAAGATGCATAAAGGATTAACATCACATGCAATCAATATAAGTGATATGATATGGCCATCATCATCTTGTGCTTGTGATCTCCATCTCCGAAGCACCGTCATGATCACCATCGTCACCGGCGCGACACCTTGATCTCCATCGTAGCATCGTTGTCGTCTCGCCAACTTATTGCTTTTACGACTATCGCTACCGCTTAGTGATAAAGTAAAACTATTACATGGCGATTGCATCTCATACAATAAAGCGACAACCATATGGCTCCTGCCAGTTGCCGATAACTCGGTTACAAAACATGATCATCTCATACAACACATTATATCACATCATGTCTTGACCATATCACATCACAACATGCCCTGCAAAAACAAGTTAGATGTCCTCTACTTTGTTGTTGCATATTTTACGTGGCTGCTACGGGCTTAGCAAGAACCGTTCTTACCTACGCATCAAAACCACAACGATAGTTTGTCAAGTTGGTGCTGTTTTAACCTTCGCAAGGACCGGGCGTAGCCACACTCGGTTCAACTAAAGTGAGAGAGACAGACACCCGCCAGTCACCTTTAAGCAACGAGTGCTCCGAACGGTGAAACCAGTCTCGCGTAAGCGTACGCGTAATGTCGGTCCGGGCCGCTTCATCTCACAATACCGCTGAACCAAAGTATGACATGCTGGTAAGCAGTATGACTTATATCGCCCACAACTCACTTGTGTTCTACTCATGCATAGCATCAACGCATAAAACCAGGCTCGGATGCCACTGTTGGGGAACGTAGTAATTTCAAAAAAATTCCTACGCACACGCAAGATCATGGTGATGCATAGCAACGAGAGGGGGAGTGTTGTCCACGTACCCTCGTAGACCGACAGCGGAAGCGTTATCACAACGCGGTTGATGTAGTCGTACGTCTTCACGATCCGACCGATCAAGTACCGAACGTACGGCACCTCCGAAGTTCTACACACGTTCAGCTCGATGACGTCCCTCGAACTCCGATCCAGCCGAGTGTTGAGGGAGAGTTTCGTCCGCACGACGGCGTGGTGACGATGATGATATTCCACCGATGCAGGGCTTCGCCTAAGCTCCGCAACGGTATTATCGAGGTGTAATATGGTGGAGGGGGGCACCGCACACGGCTAAGAGATCTCAAGGATCAATTGTTGTGTCTATGGGGTGCCCCCTGCCCCCGTATATAAAGGAGCAAGGGGAAGAGGGCCGGCCAAGGGGAGGTGGCGCGCCCAAGGGGGGAGTCCTACTCCCACCGGGAGTAGGACTCCTCCTTTCCTTGTGGGAGTAGGAGAAGGGAAGGGGGAAGGAGAAAGAAGGAAGGGTGCGCACCCCTTCCCTAGTCCAATTCGGACCAGACCATGGGGACGGGTGCGGCCACCTTTTGAGGCCTTTCTCTCCTTTCCCGTATGGCCCATTAAGGCCCAATACGAATTCCCGTAACTCTCCGGTACTCCGAAAAATACCCGAATCACTCGGAACCTTTCCGAAGTCCGAATATAGTCGTCCAATATATCGATCTTTACGTCTCGACCATTTCGAGACTCCTCGTCATATCCCCGATCTCATCCGGGACTCTGAACGCCTTCGGTACATCAAAACTCAATAAAACTGTCATCGTAACGTTAAGCGTGCGGACCCTACGGGTTCGAGAACTATGTAGACATGACCGAGACACGTCTCCGGTCAATAACCAATAGCGGGACCTGGATGCCCATATTGGCTCCCACATATTCTACGAAGATCTTTATCGGTCAGACCGCATAACAACATACGTTGTTCCCTTTGTCACCGGTATGTTACTTGCCCGAGATTTGATCGTCGGTATCTCGATACCTAGTTCAATCTCGTTACCGGCAAGTCTCTTTACTCGTTCCGTAACACATCGTCCTGCAACTAACTCATTAGTCACAATGCTTGCAAGGCTTATAGTGATGTGCATTACCGAGTGGGCCTAGAGATACCTCTCCGACAATTGGAGTGACAAATCCTAATCTCGAAATACGCCAACCCAACAAGTACCTTTGGAGACACCTGTAGAGCACCTTTATAATCACCCATTTACGTTGTGACGTTTGGTAGCACACAAAGTGTTCCTCCGGTAAACGGGAGTTGCATAATCTCATAGTCAGAGGAACATGTATAAGTCATGAAGAAAGCAATAGCAACATACTAAACGATCGGGTGCTAAGCTAACGGAATGGGTCATGTCAATCACGTCATTCTCCTAATGAGCTGATCTCGTTAATCAAATGACAACTCATGTCTATGGCTAGGAAACATAACCATCTTTGATTAACGAGCTAGTCAAGTAGAGGCATACTAGTGACACTCTGTTTGTCTATGTATTCACACATGTATTATGTTTCCGGTTAATACAATTCTAGCATGAATAATAAACATTTATCATGATATAAGGAAATATATAATACTTTATTATTGCCTCTAGGGCATATTTCCTTCAACTTCCGCTGAAAAACAAAAGATGCAAAAATCCGACACGGTACTACAGCTGGAGGAGCGGTACTACCGCATGGCAGCTGAGCCAGGCCACGCGCGGTACTACCGCGCACAGGGTGCGGTACTACCGCGGAGGCGCGGATGTAAAAAAAGTACATCCGCCCTTACTACCGCAATGCAGCGGCACTTGGCCTGGGGGCCACGGTACTACGGCTCCAGAGGAGCGGTACTACCGTGGGCTCCTGCGGTACTACCGCGCCGAGGTACGGTACTACCGCAGGTGCCTGCGGTACTACCGCTCTAGGGAGCAGTACTACCGCAAGCCCAAAATCAGCAACCAAGACATAATGCATAGAGGATAAACGGAGGATGCTCCAAAGCGCAGGGGAAAGGTGGAGACAAGGAAGAAAACGTGTACGTGATGATTCCACCCGAACCTTTCCGACACGGACCCCCTCTTAATAGTACGACTTTCCTGCGACTCAAATCCACCAAAAAGAAACGTAGAAAAACGCCGTCTTCAATAGTCTTCGAGGGGCACCAAACCGTCTTGTGCCTAGCAATGAAACGTCTGAGAAACTCAAGGCACACGATTAGTCCGCAAAAGCATTGTCATCAATCACCAAAACACCTTAGGGATAAATATGCCCTTACAATCTCCCCATTTTTGGTGGATTGATGACAATACGGGATTTGCACAAAGGAAAATAATATTGAGCAAACGCAAACCCCTCCTCTCTAAAATATAGACGGGCTCCCCCTAGATGTGTGCAATCTAGATGGATGCTTTGGAATGCACGGCACACAAACTAGGATCAACACTCCCCCTATATTTTATAGACAAGGCATATCTTGCAATAGTAAGGTTGACACTAGACATGATAGCAAACAAGAGCATAACATAAGTAGCACAATATATCATAAGCTCACTAAGATAGGATAGAGTGCATATGTCTTACACCATATGAAGGATAAGTCTCAAAAGCGCAAACCAAACCAAAGCAAACGAGGTTCAAACGAAAAAGAAAACACACCAAACACGACACACGACTCGCAAGCACGCAAATCCCTACACTCTCTCCCCCTTTGGCATCGAGACGCCAAAAAGGCAGAGAGGACACCTACACACAAGGGGTGGCTCAGGCAGAGAAATCGCTCCAACGCTCCCCGTCAAACTCGGCGGCAGGGACGGTCTCCTCGATGTCCTCCTCAGAATCAGTCCACTTGTAGCCTTGCTTCGCCATCCATTCTACCTCCGGGGTGATGTGCTTCTCTGACCCGCTGGATTCTGCCTCACCAAAGACCTTCATGATCCTCTTGTCGCGGCGGCGAGCCTCCTTGGAGGCAACATGAGTCCTGTACTGCCCCTTTGCCTGCATGCAGAACAGAGTCTTCATCTTGTCCTTCAGCTTCTTGGCCCACGAGGGCTCAGAGGAACGATGGGTATACCCAGCATCACGGTCCTCAGCAACATCCTCTGCCTCAACCTCCTCCTCATCAACAGCCCTCCTAGCAGCAGACGCCTCAGCACGTGTAGTAGTGTTGGCCCACTTGGGCTTGACACAGAGACTGATGGACTCATGCCGAATCCAGTCTGGAGCAAGGAACTCATCACCAGGGAACAGCTTCTCCCAAGACTTGGACATCAACAGAAACAGGTACGGTCCATAGATAGGTACCTTGCGGTTGAACACCGCGAACCGAAGCTCACACCACATGATGTGTGAGACATCAAGTGGTTGAGTCTGAGACACACGTGCCTCCTCGCACAGGAGCATCATATCCACAAGATAGGCATGTACCTTGTCCTTGCCGCCAATGCGAGGAAAC
Source organism: Triticum aestivum (assembly GCF_018294505.1). Lineage (NCBI taxonomy): Eukaryota > Viridiplantae > Streptophyta > Magnoliopsida > Poales > Poaceae > Triticum > Triticum aestivum. The sequence continues at coordinate 64,400,140 of NC_057808.1, read as the reverse complement.
AGAGAGTTGCGGAAGATGCGATACATGATGTCCAAAAATGGGTTCAGCACCCACGTCGACTTGCCACTGGGAAGCACCTTCTCAACATAGTACTGCTGGAGCCTATTCTTGCTTGCGGACTCAGGGTTGGCATGAGGGCGAACACCTACGGGAGTGGTGAGCCCATCATCCGAAATCTGTAACAGATCCATGAAATCCTTCCAGGTAGCAGACAACTGACGGCCATTGGTCATCCAAGTCATCCTCCGCTCTTCCCCAGGGTGAAAGTGAACTGAGGCAAAGAACTGACAGATAAGCTCAGGGTCATAGTCCAGGTGGAAGGAGATCACATGTTCAATACCAAACTGCTCCACCAAATCCAGAGCCTCCCCAAAGTACTCACGATACTTGTCCTTCCTCATGTGATTCATGTCAATCCACTTGACATCCACGTAGGTGTTTTGCTTGGCCTTGATCACATCCAGATAAATGAGAGTCTGTTGCTTGGTCCGAAACAAGTCATTGCCTCTTAAGATAGCATGAGCATTCACATATGGGTTGATCTGCCTGCGAGGGATAAACTCAGAAAGTGGAATCTCGTCCATGCCCTTAGCAGGTTCCTTGTACTTGCTAGCTGAGGTCTTGACATTGCGCTTGGGGGCACTGGAGCCCTCTGGAGCTTCATCTTGATTGCGCAGTCGCTTGGAGCCAGTGTCACGACTGGGATTGGAACGGCGAGCAGGGGCACCGGAGCCACCACCTAAGACACAAAGCAAAAGCACACACAAAGAGAGAGAAGAATCAATGTAGAGACCTTAGCAAGACAAGGGAAACAAGTAGAAAGCATACGTGGTAATTGCCAAGAAGAAGATTGGACAACAACGGTAGTACTGCCAGGTCGCGCGGTACTAAAATTTTAGTACCACTCCTAGTCGCGGTAGTACCGTGCGAGGACACGGTAGTACCGGGGCTTGGAGTGGTAGTAGGATCTTAGTACCACACAACGTGCGGTAGTACCGCACCTGACGGGCGGTAGTACCGGACCTGCGGTAGTACCGCACAGGAGATGCGGTAGTACCGCACGGCGGCCGATCCAAACCATTTTGAATCTGAGAAAGACCGCGAAAACGCGGCGGTACTACGGTTGATCAAATCTACCACGGGACAACATATCAAGTATAATTTCTACGCAACACTACTCTCCTACATCCTACTCTTGCATAGATTTGGCCTAAAATCTCAAGAAGATATGCATCTCCCCAAAAACCTAGAGGCAAAAGAACAACCAAAAGAGAAAGGGAGTTGGGGAGAAACCTTGGTCCATGGCAAGAGGAAGTGGTGGGGAACGATCCCACCGGTCGGAATCCGAGGAGAGTGGCTGGAGACGGAGATCCGGCGATGGTCTCCGGCGCCGTTCTTGAGCGAGAGAGAGACAGGCGGCGGGGACGAGAGACAAATGAATGGGTATGGGGAGTTGGAACTCCCCTGCCCGAGTCATAACCCCCCACACGCTCTCGTCAGCATGGTAGTACCGCGCTTCATCGTGGTACTACCGCTCGGGCGGAAGTGCCGCACCAAAGCGGTAGTACCGCTTTCCCAGGCGGCATTAAAAAATTACTGCCGCGCTGGGTGCGGTAGTACCGTGCTCTCCACACGCGGTAGTACCATGGCAGGCCGTGGTAGTACCGTGAGCTCAAGAAAATGCACGTTTCAAACTCAAAGAAACAGAGGTCTTTGCACGAAATCTTCCAACAAACGAGACACTACAAGAACACGCTCAACACGAAGAGAGAGGGGCAAAAGACAACAAGACTCAACCTAGAGACACCACCTCTCTAAAGAGAGGGCGTTGGCCGGAGCCACCTATGTTTGAGTCACTTGGTATGGCACCGCGAAGAATTATCCTTGGGCCCATGACCAAAACTCGTCTTTGAAGCACAAGTACCATCAAAAATGGCTAATGTGAAAGAGTTGATCAATCTGTGCATAATGGGGGAGGGAGAGTTCATTGAGAGAACAACCCTCCCCCTATGTCCATGCCTACATCTAAACAAGACAACAAGTTGAGTATGGTGGGGTGTGCAAGGGTTCAAGCAACATTGCTCGAATCAATGATATTTAGCTTATGCCTTAACTCGCGAAATCTTGCTTCATCCAACGGCTTCGTGAAAATATCTGCAAGGTTATCATGAGTGTTGACGTAGTTGAGCTCGATCTCCCCTCGCCTAATGTGATCCTGGATGAAGTGATACCAAATCTCAATATGCTTTGTCTTGAAGTGTTGCACCGGGTTGAGAGAAATTTTGATGGCACTTTCATTGTCACACCAAAGAGGCACTTTGTCACAAATGACACCGTAATCCTTTAAAGTTTGCCTCATCCATAAGAGTTGTGCACAACAACTACCGGCCGCCACATAATCCGCTTCGGTGGACGAGAGAGACACACAACTTTGCTTTTTGGAAGACCAACTTACCAAAGAGCAACCAAGGAATTGGCACCCTCCGGAAGTGGACTTCCTATCCACTTTGTCTCCCGCCCAATCGGAGTCTGAATACCCTACAATCTTGAAGTTTGCTCCTCTTGGGTACCATAAGCCAAAGTTTGGGGTATGAGCCAAATATCGAAAGATTCGCTTGACCGCCACAAAGTGGCTTTCCTTAGGTGCGGCTTGAAACCGTGCACAAATTCCCACACTCAACATGATATCCGGTCTAGATGCACAAAGGTAAAGCAAGGATCCAATCATGGAGCGATATACCTTTTGATCCACCGCTTTACCATTGGGATCGATGTTAAGTTGGCACTTGGTGGGCATTGGAGTGGAAGCCGGCTTGACATCACTTAGCTTGAATCTCTTGAGCATGTCTTGAGTGTATTTTTCTTGGTTGATGAAGGTTCCTTCTCTTCTTTGCTTCACTTCGAACCCTAGAAAGAACTTCAACTCTCCCATGGAAGACATCTTGAACTTTGAGGTCATGAGAGCGGCGAATTCCTCATTGAAAGCTTTGTTAGGGGAACCAAAGATAATGTCATCAACATATAGTTGGCATACAAACAACTCCCCTTTGACCTTCTTAGTAAAAAGAGTGGGGTCGATTAGCCCAACTTCAAACACACGATCGTGTAGCAACTCGGTAAGGTGGTCATACCACGCACGTGGGGCTTGTTTAAGCCCATAGTGCCTTATCGAGTTGATACACACGATCGGGAAAGTAGGGATCCTCGAACCCGGGGGGTTGCTTGACATAGACCAACTCATTAATAGGATCATTAAGAAAAGCACTCTTCACATCCATTTTTTGCAACTTAAAGCTGTGATGAGAAGCATAAGCAATCAACAAACGAATGGATTCAAGGCGAGCAACGGGAGCAAAGGTTTCACCGTAGTCGATACCCTCGACTTGGGAGTAGCCTTGTGCCACCAATCTTGCCTTGTTGCGAATGATGGTCCCATGAGCATCTTGCTTGTTCTTGAATATCCACTTGGTTCCAATGACATTATGGTTCCCCGTTGGCCTTGGCACCAATCTCCACACCTTGTTGTACTCGAAGTTGTTGAGTTCTTCATGCATGGCATTAAGCCAATCCGGATCTTCGAGTGCCTCATATACCTTTTGGGGTTCAACACAAGAGACAAACGCGTGTTGTTCACAATAGTTTGCCAATTGTCTACGAGTGCTTACCCCCTTTTGAATGCTTCCAAGTACATTCTTCATGAGATGACCCTTGATGGAGAGCTTGGAAGCAATCTTGGCGGCACGACGCTCCAATTCCTCCTCGGTGGTGAGTTGAGGAGCGGTCACTTGATCATCTTGAGCGCCGTCTTGAGCTTGTTCTTGATATTGAACTTGCTCGAAGGAGAGAACTTGACCTTGGGCATCACTTGGTGTATCAACACCGTCTTGAGGATGATCTTGCCCTTGGTCTTGTTCATGAGGTTGAGGGCCTTCACTTTGTTCTTCGGAAGCGTGTGGGCCTTGGGTTGGTGATGGCTCCACTTGAGTGGAGCATTGTCCTTCTCCTTCGGCCACAAGGGGTTCCTCAATGGGTAGGATAAAACTAACACCCATTCTTCTTATGGCTTGGGAAGGGATTTCATCACCTACATCACAAGTGCCACTTCGCTCCACTTGGGAGCCGTTATTCTCATCAAACTCCACGTTACATGTCTCCTCAATAAGTCCCGTGGATTTATTGAGGACACGGTAAGCATGAGAGTTTGTAGCATAACCAAGAAATATGCCCTCAGAAGCTCTAGCCTCAAATTTAGACAACCGAACACCTTTCTTGAGAATGAAACACTTACACCCGAACACCCGAAAGTACTTGAGGTTGGGCTTGTTACCGGTGAGTATTTCATATGGAGTCTTGTTCAAGCCCTTGCGGAGGTAGAGTCGATTGGATGCATGACACGCGGTGTTGATGGCTTCGGCCCAAAAGTTGTATGGAGACTTGAACTCCACCATCATGGTCCTTGCCGCATCCATCAATGTCCGGTTCTTCCTCTCCGCAACACCATTTTGTTGAGGAGTGTAAGGTGAGGAATATTGATGCTTGATCCCCTCATCACTAAGAAACTCATCCAAGGTGTAGTTCTTGAACTCGGTGCCGTTGTCACTTCTTATTGTCAAGATCTTTGCATTGTGTTGACGTTGCGCTTCATTTGCAAAGTCAATGACAGTTTGTTGGGTCTCGCTCTTCCTCTTGAAGAAATACACCCAAGTGTATCTTGAATAGTCATCCACAATCACCAAGCAATACTTTCTACCCCCAAGACTATCAAAGGATGGAGGCCCAAAGAGATCCAAATGAAGGAGCTCCAAAGGCCTCTTCGAGTAAATGATAGTCGTGGGAGGGTGAGCCTTCTCATGTAGCTTTCCTTCGATACAAGCACTGCAAGCACGATCTTTAGCAAAACTAACATTCGTTAGTCCACGGACATGGTCCCCCTTGAGAAGACTTTGCAAATATCTCATATTGACATGGGCTAAACGGCGATGCCAAAGCCATCCCACGTCAACTTTAGCCATTAGGCATGTCGCGGTCTTAGTGGGTCGCTCCGAAAAGTTAATCACATATAGACCGTTCTCGACATGCCCAACAAAGGCTACTTTAAGATTCTTACTCCACAAGAGGGCCACGGTATCAATATCAAAGAAAGTGGCAAAGCCCATGATTGCAAGTTGACGAACGGAAAGTAAATTGTATGCAAGGGACTCAACAAGCATGACCTGCTCGATCGTGAGATCATGAGAAATGACAACCTTGTCGAGTCCCAATACCTTAGAAGACGAGGCATCACCCCACTCGACATTGGTGGGCATAGATGGAATCTTGTGCACGTCCACCACCAAGTCCTTGCTTCCGGTCATATGATTTGTGGCTCCACTATCGAGCAACCATGATCCCCCACCGGAAGCAAACACCTAAAAGAGATCAATGCTTGGTTTTAGGTACCCATTTTGTAATGGGTCCTTTGATGTTAGTAGCAAGGGTCTTAGGAACCCAAATAGACCATTCAATATACTCATGAGGAGAACCAACAAATTTGACATAAACATGCCCATCACTAGCACGACATAACACATAAGAAGGGTTAAAGTCGCCGGCTTTGTTGGGAGGGATGGCACTGCCCTTCTTGACACCGCCACCCTTCGCATGGTTCTTCTTCTCCTTGGAAGCACCCTCTCCCTCCTTCACAAAAGTTTTCTTGAGAGGAGGAGGTCGTTTGGTCTTGTCATTCTTCTTCTTGTTCTTAGGCTTGGGTGCGAACCCAATCCCCTCCTTGGCCACAACTTCCTTTTGATTGCTCAAAAAGTCGTTGAGGTTCTTCTCACCTTGTATGCATGACACAAGGCCTTTCTCAAGTTGCCCCTTCAACTGAGCATTCTCCTCAACAAGATGCACATGCTCACAACAAGGGTTAGTAGCATTTGCATTATCAATTAACACCATATGAGGAAAGGTGGCTTTCTCCTTGGTTAGCTTCACTTGGAGTTGATCATGAGACTCCTTGAGGCTAGAATGAACACCCTTCAAGACTTTGTGAGCCTTGTCGAGAATGTCAAACTCCTCTTTGAGTCTAGCAAGATCAACCCCAAGCTTTGCCTTCTCGGAGTTTAGCACACGAGAAACAACAAGAGCATGATCAAGGTCTTTCTTTAACTTCGCATGATCATCGTTGTGTGACTCCTCAAGAGCCAAACAAAGACCACACTCTTCGTCAAGAGCATTGGAAAGATCTGAAATCTCATCAGCATAGTCACGACTATGCCCCTCCATCTTAGAGATGGTATCTTCATGAGCCTCGATCATGTCATTGTCTTCACCAAGTTGTTCCAAGAGAGCAACAAAGTGCTTCTTGGATTTACCCTTGATTTTACCCATAAAGGTCTCAAACTCATTCTCCTCCACATTTGTCCCCTCATGTTCATCAATGCTATCCAAAGAAGGATGATTAATGATGGTAGTTTTGATGTTGGGGGTTACCTTGTTTGTGGCTTTAGCCATGAGGCACTTGGTGGTGATGTTCTCATTGGGTGAGTCAAAGAGAGACACATGTGGAGTCGTCGCAATGGCAACGGAGGCCATGGTAACCGACTCACCATCTTCATCATCGTCATCATCCTCATTGTACTCTTCTTGTACCACCAATGTCTTGGGAGGAGTCTTCTTGGTGAAGTTGCTCTTGTTGGGGAATGACTTGGCCTTGTCCTTTCGGATGAGCTTGCCACCATTGTCTTCCCTCTTCTCATAAGGGCACTCCGCAACAAAGTGGCTCACATTGCCACAATTGAAGCAAGTCCTCACTCGTTGCTTGCCCTTTGCGCCACTTGAATTGTTCTTGTTGAAGTTGGGCCTTGAGTTCTTCTTGCTCCAAAATTGCCTTGAAGCAAGCGCCATGTGTTCATGATAGGCATACTTCGTATCTTCGAGGTTGCTCTCCTCTTCTTCCTCCTCATCCTCTTCCTCCATACTAACCTTGGCCTTTAGAGCAAGGTTGGGCTTCTTAACTCTTTGAGAGCGAAGTACCGCATTGTCGGCGGTCTTGTCCAAGATGCTCATAGCAACGAACTCATCCAACACTTCACTTGAGGACAAGGTGTGGAAGTCCGGCCTTTGACGAATGACGGAGGGCATGGCTTTGTGGTAGGGCATCATTGCTTTGAGGAATTTGCGCTTGATCCAATTGTCATCCGTATCCTTACTTCCATGATCTCGGAGAGAGACCTCGAGTTTGGTTACCCTCTGATAAAGCTCACGAGGTTCTTCATCTTCTTTCATTGCAAACTCATCGGCCTCATCTTGCACCACTTCATAGTTGGAGCGTTGAATGCTTGCGCTTCCCCGATAGAGGGAAACCACTTGGTGCCAAGCATCTTTGGCCACGGAGTAGGGCCGGAGATGAGGAAGATTTTCGGGTGGGATTGCTTCTTGGATGATGAAGAGAGCATTCTCATTGAATTGATTGTCCACGGCTTCTCTAGGAGTGAAGTTACTTCGATCATGCGGATAGAAACCTTCTTCCATGATTCTCCAAAGGTTAGTGTTCACATGATTTAAATGACGCTTAAAACGATAGACCCAAGAATCAAATTCTACATTCTTCTCAATCTTAGGGGCCGGGCCGGCATGATTCAAATGAGTGGAAGGAAGCGGTCCACCATAGACAAGTGGAGGTTTCACATGGGCAAAGATGCCGGTGCCATTTTTACCACTAGAAGAAGGGGCTTTCTCACTAGTAGCTTCCCCCTTGTCGGAGGTAGCATCCGTCACCTTGTTGGCGGGATGACCCACTTTCAACGGTGCGGTGGAAAGTTTAAGCCCTTCTAAGAATTTATTAAACATGCTTTCGACCTCGGTCGTCATGGAGGTTTTCAATGTGTCCAACGCCACATTGAATTCCTCACGAGAGACCGCGGTTCCCCCATCTCCCGTAGAAGAGACCGGATTCGCACCGGAGTGCTCCTCCACACCTTCTACGATGTCAACCATACTCTTCGGACGGTAAAGTCCTTAATAAAGAGACGAGGCTCTGATACCAATTGAAAGGATCGATATAGTTGACTAGAGGGGGGGTGAATAGGCAACTAACAATTTTTAGCTTTTCTTTACCAATTTAAACTTTGCATCAAAGTAGGTTGTCTAGATATGCAACTAGGTGAGCAACCAATATGATGCAACAACAATAAGCACACAAGCAAGCAAGAGATATAGCACAAATAAGCTTGCACAAGTAAAGGCACGAGATAATCAAGAGTGGAGCCGGTGAAGACGAGGATGTGTTACCGAAGTTCCTTCCCTTTGAGGGGAAGTACGTCTCCGTTGGAGCGGTGTGGAGCCACAATGCTCCCCAAGAAGCCACTAGGGCCACCGCGTTCTCCTCACGCCCTCACACAATGCGAGATGCCGTGATTCCACTATTGGTGCCCTTGGAGGCGGCGACCGAACCTTTACAAACAAGATTGGGGCAATCTCCACAACTTAATTGGAGGCTCCCAACGACACCACGAAGCTTCACCACAATGGACTATGGCTCCGCGGTGACCTCAACCGTCTAGGGTGCTCAGACACCCAAGAGTAACAAGATCCGCAAGGGATTAGTGGGGGGAATCAAATTTCTCTTGGTGAAAGTGTAGATCGGGGCCTTCTTAACCACTCCCGAGCAAATCAGCAAGTTTGATTGGCTAGGGAGTGAGATCGGGCGAAAATGGAGCTTGGAGCAACAATGGAGCTTAGGGTTGGAAGAGGTGGTCAACTAGAGGAAGAAGACACCCCTTTTATAGTTGAGAACAAAATCCAACCGTTATCCACCTAACCAGCCCGCGACTTGCGGTACTACCACCCCTGACAAACCGTACTACCGCACGGCAATGCGGTACTACCATGAGAGACCGCGGTACTACCGCTGCAACGGCAGGAACTAGAACAAGCCTGAAGCACAGAGGCTGAGAACGGTACTTCCGCAAGCGCGGTACTACCGCTCCCCCTTGCGGTACTACCGCAAGGCAAGAATGGCCTAGCCTGGGAAGGGCGCGGATGAATAAAAATACATCCGTGCCTACTTCCGCTGAAAAACAAAAGATGCAAAAATCCGACACGGTACTACAGCTGGAGGAGCGGTACTATCGCATGGCAGCTGAGCCAGGCCACGCGCGGTACTACCGCGCACAGGGTGCGGTACTACCGCGGAGGCGTGGATGTAAAAAATTACATCCGCCCTTACTACCGCAATGCAGCGGCACTTGGCCTGGGGGCCATGGTACTACGGCTCCAGAGGAGCGGTACTACCGCGCCGAGGTACGGTACTACCGCTCCAAGGAGCTGTCCTACCGCAAGCCCAAAATCAGCAACCAAGACATAATGCATAGAGGATAAACGGAGGATGCTCCAAAGCGCAAGGGAAAGGTGGAGACAAGGAAGAAAACATGTACGTGATGATTCCACCCGAACCTTTCCGATGCGGACCCCCTCTTAATAGTACGGCTTTCCTACGACTCAAATCCACCAAAAAGAAACGTAGAAAAACGCCGTCTTCAATAGTCTTTGAGGGGCACCAAACCGTCTTGTGCCTAGCGATGAAACGTCTGAGAAACTCAAGGCACATGATTAGTCCGCAAAAGCATTGTCATCAATCACCAAAACACCTTAGGGATAAATATGCCCTTACACATTTTATGTTTACTTTTCCAAACATGAATAAAGCATTGCATTTATATTGTATCTTCAAATGTCGTGTGTGGCTGCTACTCCGTTGAGCCTTCCATCTTTGTCTTCAGTTCTATTCTTCCCACTCCAAATCAAACATTGCAAGTTTAAACATCGAAGCGGTGATTGGCGAGAGAATACCTAGGCTACACTATAGTCCCTTCAAAATCCATCCATTATTTATGTCTGATAAAGAGGGGTAAACCCTTTGTTTAAACAAGTTGTTTTTATAGCCGAAGAAAGAAACCCATAATTTCTATGCGTTGAATAATACTAATACCAATTTGGCATCGTATCAGTATTATTTTTTCGCAAATGTTAACGTCCATATATGTGGCACGAAGCAACATGGCCCAAACGCCTTCAGTACCATTCATTTTGCCACATGAAAATAGATGACATCAGCGCGAATCTTTTTGGTTTTCGGCTTAAAAATGTTTGATCTTCTAATTAAAGAAATCCAATTAAAAATCCATTTTCATCCTTAAATCCGTCTCGACGAGATCTTCAAAACTAGATCCCATGTTGATATGTTTCGATAATTTTTTTTGATCAAAAGTTGGCATGATGTTTACACTGTAGTTATCATAGTGTTACACTAAAGCTGTCATGTGGCAATTTTAGTTTATAGAGCATGTCAATTTTAGTATTTTGACCATGGCAATTCCAGTACTTTGACCATGAAAATTGTTTTTTGTATGAACCATAACAATTTTAACTGCATGTATCATGGAAATTTTAGTTTATGGTTCATGGCAAGTCTACTTTTTTAATTCTCTGTTTTATAATATGTCAAAATTTTACTTTTAAATGTAGAAGAAAATAGCTAAAACATATCATGGCAACTTCGGTGTAAACACCATGGCAATTAATGTGTAATAGACATGACAACTTTTAAAAGTCGTCGAAACATATTGATATAAGATCTAGTTTCAAAGATCTTGTCGTGATGGATTTAATGGTGAAAACAGATCTTTAATCGGATTTTTTATTAAAGAGATAAAGCAGTTTAAAAACTGAAAATCCAAAAAAATTCCTACATGCATGCATGCGGTGACATATCATAGTCTGTGTGTTATAGGGCGTGTGGGCGGGTGTCGCTCCCACCACACGTGTGGACGTTATCAGTGTCCTACTTTTTTCGTAAACTTGGTCAAACATGATTTATTTCAAATTATATTTCAAAATTAATACACCTTATTACGTTTTAAAACGAAGTGAGTACTTCGTAAGGCTCTTTTTTTAGTGAAAAGGATTATTATTGTCTCCGTTGGGATTCTATAGTATATTCCCAGAAAAATGAATTTTGCAGTATATTATGTGTATTTAAAAGTATAGGAAAATCCTAGCCTGTGCTTTGGGACCTGCCGGGGGAGGTCAAATGTTGAGTAAAATGAATGCGGTCCACCGAAGGAGTCCAAGCCGTCACGCGTTGCCGTCTGGCCTTGGGCGTCAACCGGCTCTGCGCGCGGGCCTGGACCAGTTCCATGCGGCCTGCCCAATGGTATGCATGACGCGCGTGACGGTGCGGTTTTGCCAGGCCAGGCGTCATGATTAAACTCACCGTCGACGAGGAGAAGGAGCGTCTGATCTGATCGCGGCGTGCCCGTGCAGGCCATTAATAAGTACCTGCGGCTTCCATGCATCAATGCATACTGTAGCATGTTGTTGACATGGTCAAAATCAGGCGTTCATGTGCGTCCACGTCCACAGCCTGAATTGACGCCGACAGGTCGAGCGCCAGCTCTACGGCCGATCCGGAGCATCATCTGATCGCGCATGCGTGCGTACGTACGTCGATGGGCTACATGGAGATCCGACCTTGAACTCCAGCTGTGCATCATACAGCTTGCACTGGACCCGACCGCCAATACGCGTCCTCCCAGATTAAAAATACCATCTCCGTTCGAAAAAAGTGAACAAAACCAGATCACGTACGGTGTGCCCCGTGCAAGAATGGTTAAATGCGGTCACGATGGTGAACACGTTACAGCATCACCGGTGTATAGAGGCAGCCTTGCCTCTTACCAAATGAAAAGCCATAATGTATAGAAAAACTCTAAACAGCTGGCCCTAGCAGAAATTTAAAAATATATTATCAGCACCAAAATTTTCCAACAAGCCAATCTTTCTCTTGTACTTTTTATGACTTCCTAAGAGCATCTACATCCAAACTTGGCAAATCCGGCCCTTTAAACGCTCGCGGACGTGTGCAGACGCGTCCACGGGCACTGACCGGGCATCCCTTATATATGTCATTCTGCATCACCGTATCCCATATCCGGCGCCTTATATGTTGGAATTGTGTCGAATATAGTGTACGAGTTAGGTTACAGTTGGACTTGTAGTTGTATTGTGTTTAGATAGGATATGGAGTCGTGTCCTAGTAGGAAACTTGTGTCCTAGGCCTCTCATATATAGCGGCGGTAGACACACGATGTAACCTATGCCAACATAATAGCACATGCGCGCAAGGGGGAGCTGGCGGCGTGTGCCGGCGCCCGGGTGGCCGGTGTGCGGTATTGTGATGGTGTCACGGGGAAGAGCGCCCGTAGTCAGGCCCTGAAGATGTAGCCATATCGATGAACCTCGTTCACAAATCTCGATGTCGTGCTCGTATGATTGCTTGGTCCTCAGATGATCGATGATATGCCTTGGATTTATTCTAACAAGTGGTATCAAAGAAGCAGCTCGTGGCCGCGCTTGGAGCGAGTCGCGCGTGAAGTGGCAGGGCAACGCCGATCGCGCACGAGGCTTGTGCGGGCAGCGGGCAGCACATAGGCTGGCGCGTACGGCCGTAAAGGCACACTGACGCGTCGCGGAGGCTCATGCAGCTACTGATGCTTATCGCTGTAGCATGCAAAACTAGAAAGGACAAGTGATTTGTTTTGAGAAAAAAAGGAGGCCGAGTCTGCACGTATGACACAGAAAAGAGGCAGGCAAATCAACTGGCGAAGAAGAAAATCCATCGTGTGTTGTGCATCCGTTGGAAAGCAAGGGCAAGGCAAAGCAATTAGCTAGCATTAGAATATTGTGCAAGGGAGCTACAGGTCACGTGAAGATCAAGATCATTCTTGGTTGGGTTTTACAATTAGTACACCGAGTGTACCACGTCAGGTTTGGTTCGTGTATTTGAGGTGGAGAAGTTCACAGAACTAGAAACCTTGGGTTATGGCAGATAAGGGTGAAAGATTTGTTGGCACAATGGGAATGCTTGAAAGCGTTGCGGGAAGTCATGTCAACTAAGATGGATTTATCATGTCATGGATTAGAATTCTTGGGAGACGATTTGGAAGCCTCGAGCGTGTCATGCAGTTGGATAATTTCGGCTGGGTTGTACTAGACAGTCTGATGGATCGACGTGAGTCGGTTGGTACAGAAGACGGTGGTGGGATCGGCGAAGACTACATAGAAGCGTGATACTGATGGTGACTGACTTCTGGGCGTGGAAACACGCGGCGCAGGCCCCGAGGGTTTGTGTGGCTTCGACAAGACTATGGCGCGGGTTGATTCAAGACGGTGCACATAAGCGCTTGGAGTTGACGGGGCGCGGCGTGGCACGTACAACCACCATGGAGTCATGTTGAAGGTGGAGCTGGAGTCTGACGGAAGACTTCACTTGGTGCTGATTGAGGGGCTACGGCATAGGTCGACAGAGAGTCGAAGCCTATTCAGCGGGAAAAAAAGCGAGAGACACGTAGTTCGGACTAGAGCCCAGTGGTCCGATGGAAGCGTGAAAATCGTCATCGGTCGGTGATGATCGGTGGTACTCTGCAGTGGGGGTTAAGTGATGTGGGTTCGCGACCCTTGAGACTCAGCCGGGACAGCGGAGGCTCGGCGCGGTAATAGCGGCGAGACGTGCGGTACGCACGGGACATGGAGACGAGGCAGGGCTCTGGTGGTCATACATGTGGTGAGACAACTGCGAATTTAAATCGGGATGACTACAAGCAATGGTGAAATTCTTTCAAGTTTCAGACAGGCGGTCAAGGAAAGAGCGGTGATGTTGAGTTCAGGTAACTCTTATGTGTGACACCCAATATGTGAGTTGTTCACTTTCACGCGGGTCAGTGATCAGTGTGTGATGTTGGACGGATACTTTGGAAGTTGGGAGCATAAACTAGAGTAACAAGGAACTTAATTTTGCTCGAGTGTTGACTGTGGTCAAGAAAAGAAGGGATTACAAGTTGCAGGTGGAGTCACATGGAGTCTTGGAGTAGCAGTGGTACTCATGGGATAAGCTCAAGTCCAATGTACATGGAAGTTTGACGCATGAACGAATTCAAGGTGGTGGAGAATATTCGCCAAGGTGGAGTTTGTTGGAATTGTGTCGAATATAGTGTACGAGTTAGGTTACGGTTGGACTTGTAGTTGTATTTGTGTTTAGATAGGATATGGAGTCGTGTCCTAGTAGGACACTTGTATCCTAGGCCTCGCATATATAGCGGGGGTAGACACACGATGTAACCTATGCCAACATAATAGCACAGGCGCGCAAGGGGGAGCCGGCGGCGTGTGCCGGCGCCCAAGTGGCCGGTGTGCGGTATTGTGACGGTGTCACGGGGAGGAGCGCCCGTAGTCAGGCCCCGGGGATGTAGCCATATCGGTGAACCTCGTTAACAAATCTAGGTGTCGTACTCGTGTGATTGCTTGGTCCTCGGATGATCAACGGTATGCCTTGGATTTATTCTAACATTATATCCATACTACCATGCACACGTTGATTTATCCTACGTGATCAAATGAGCGACAACAAAATTGAGCTGCAAAGGAACACAAGATCGGCTGCAAACGGACATAACATACTTCACCACATACAAAAGATCATAGTTCGTCCACGGACAAGTTCATAAACTTCTATAACTAAAAACGATATAAACATTGAGGAGGAGGGGGGAGGAAATTAACGATGACATGTACCTAGGGTAGGGTCATAGGCCTGACCTAGACGCGCTACCCAAGGACACTGCCCTAGAGTCATAGACATTCAAAGTACAACAGAGTATGCCGACTGAAACCACCTTGGAATGCAATCCACTCGACCAACTACCTCAGTCGGTACCCCAATTCCATTCGACCAAGAAGGAGTCACTCGACCACACGAAGAACCACTCGGAGAACAGAAGGTCTAAAGCCACTCAGGATGGCAACGGCCAGGCGTTCATTCCGTAGTCTTAAAGGTCATTTATAGCTCTTTATAGCTAGCATTACCAGTAACGCCCTGTCTTAATGTATATTGAACCCTTTGTAACTAAGGGCTGGAGGGGTCCGGCGCACTCTATATAAGCCACCCCCTTCCTCCGGTACAAGGGTTCGCACCCCCTGTAACTCTCATGCATAATCCAGTCGACCAAGCCTCCGGGCACCGAGACGTAGGGCTTTTACTTCCTCAGAGAAGGGCCTGAACTTGTAAATCTTGCATGCACAACCTCACCGTAGCTAGGATCTTGCCTCCTCCTACGTACCCCCTATTCTTACTGTCAGACTTACTCCCACGACAGTTGGCGCCCACCTTGGGGCAGGTGTCTTAGCGACTTCTGGTGAGGTTGCATTTTTTCCGATCTCCATCAACATGGTATCTGGTGGTGGTTTGGCTTTGGGCCGCGAGATCCGTCTCGGCGCGCTCGTTTTCATCGCCGACGACTCCGCCTGGCTCCAAGAGGCCCCCCTCGACGTCGAGGCCCTTCCACTACAAAAAAAGACACATCCATGACATTTTGGGCCGAATGAATTTTTTTTCTATCATACTTATGACACTTTATGACGATAATTGTGACAAAACACGGTATCATCATAGATGTGGTGGGCTCCTACTTCTATGACAAAAAATCATGACAAAAAATGGGCTTTTCGTCCTGGGCGGGCCGGAGACGCAGCTGCATGACATTCTTTGGGCCGTCCATGACGGAAAAAACCGTGGTAGAAGCGAGGGCGAGGAAAATATCAGGGAGTTCCTGGTTACGGTGGGTGGTCGGGGCCGAGCGATGCACGTTTCTATCGTACGTACGCGCGTGTGTGTGAGGTGTTGGGCTCTAACTGAACCCGAGCGAGGCATTGGGCTCTAACTGAACCCGAGCGATTGCATTGCAGGATATGCGTTACTGAAGCCGAGCGATCGATCGATCCCTTGCTGTTAACTGAACCCCAGTGATTCCTTCGCTACTGCTGCTAACTGAAGCCGATCGATGCTG
>NC_057808.1:64374785-64384039 GCF_018294505.1 Triticum aestivum | reverse complement strand
AACAGGACCCCGTGGTAGTAGAGGTCGTTGCCACTGGATGAACAGGACCACGATCGACCGAGACGGTTGGGGGGTGGATGAACATGACCCGTGGAGGGGTGGATGAACAGGACCCCGTGGAGGGCTGGTTGAACAGTAGCCGGTGGAGGGCTGGATGAACAGTAGCCCGTAGAGGGCTGGTTGAACAGTAGCCGGTGGAGAGGGTTGGTTGAACAGTAGCCGGTGGAGGAGCGCGCGGTGGAGGCTGGATGAACAGGAGCCCGTGGATGAACAGTCACAGGTGGAGGCTGGAAGAGGTCGACGGTGGATGAATAGTAGCCCGTGGAGGCAGTCGACGGTGGATGAACAGTAGCCCGTGGAGGCAGTCGACGGTGGAGATGAACAGTATCCCGTGGAGTCCGGTTTTGCGGTACGCCACACCCATCCCGATGAACAGGACCCCCATTTCTACCGTAGCGCTCCAACACAAGTCCGTTTCCTCCGTTTTGCGGTACGCCACACCCCTCCCGATCAACAGGACCCCGTTTCGACCGTAGGAGGTCCGTTTCCTCCGTTTTGTGGTACGCCAGACCCCTCCCGATGAACAGGATCCCGTTTCGACCATGGCCGGTCGAACACAAGGCCGTTTCCTCCGTTCTGTGGTACGGCAGGCCTCGTTTCCATCGGCTGTTCCGTCCAAGCCAGTTGGCTCCCGATGAACAGCACGCGTTCCGTTGCCTCCCGATGAACATGACGCATTCTGTTGCCTCCCCATGAACACGACGACGACGCAGTTTCTCTGTTCTGACCCAGCCATGTACACGAGCCCTGCCCGTACGTATGCGCGAGTAGGCATTCGAGACCCCGCCCGTATGTACGTACGTGGCCGTATTTACTTTCTTGCACCCTGGCCGCTGTATGTACGTGTATATGCTACGTGCACGCCTCTACTATGACACGTGCCCTTCCTTACACGGCCACGGTTCATCGCTGCAGCCTGCAGACAGACCGATGGACCAGTATGTACGTACACGGTCGCGACAAGAATGACAACGCTACGTATGCTTCGACCAGGTGGGTCCCGACTGTCAGACACTTCCTTCCATGCGAAGATGTAGCTGGTGGGTCCCAGCAGTCAGGGGGCGAATCATTTTTTTTGCCCGTAATATGGACGCACTTCCTTGCGTGCGAAGATATAGCTGGTGGGTCCCAGCAGTCAGGGGAGAAACGTTTTTTTCGTGAAATACGATGGCCCGTACGGTGGGTCCCTGCTGTCAGGTGGAGGAATCATTATTTTCCGCGTAATAAGGAGGCGCTTCCTTGCTGCGGCCGTGGACCCAGCTGTCAGCCTCTCCACGTATAGTACTCTTCCGATGGAAGTCGTTCCTTGACCATGTTGACCATGCCGCGCCGAGAGCACCGGGGCGGTGGACGACGGCGAGGCCTAGGAACTGGACGACGCGGAGCCGGGGAAGACGCGACAGTGGATGCCCACGTGGAGAGGAGTACGAGGGTTCACTGGTTCGACTGCGGTGTGAGGCTGCCGTCGCCGCAGGGACTGACCAGCGGTAGGAGTAGTAGGGGGTAGTGAGGCTTCCGCGGCAGCACAGCCGGCCACGGGAGGCAGGAGCAGGCGGCACGACCGGCGCTGCTTTGGGCGGCTGGAGCAAGAAGACCAGAGGTTGAAGAAGCACTACGGCCGTTGGATGGACATCGTACGGTCACTGAAGCTAGAATCGTTCATATTCACAAAGTTGACAAAGCCCTCCATCCCCGTCAACTTAGTAGGCCCACAAGTCAGCCTCCCATTATGTTGGGTCCCAGCTAGCAGGGGGAGTATTCATTTTTTTGTGCGTAATAAGGAGGCACTTCCTTGCGTGCGAAGATATAGCTGGTGGGTCCGACCTTCAGCGGGGGGAACGTTTTTTCACGAAATACAGAGGCCCTTCCGGTGGGTCCCAGATGTCAAGTGGAGGAATCATTATTTTGCGCGTAATAAGGAGGCATTTCCTTGTGTGCAGCCGTGGACCTAGCTGTCAGCCTCTCCACGTACAATCCACGTTCGATGGATGTCGTTCGTTGACCACGTTGACCACGGCGCGCCGAGAGCACCAGGGCGGTGGACGACGGCCAGGCCTAGGAACGGAACGACACAGAGCCGGGGAAGACTCGGCAGTGGTTGCCCATGCGGTGGGGAGTACGAGGGTTTACTGGTCCGGCTGCGACGCCGGAAAATAACAGGAGGTGTGGATGAGTAGAGGAATGGCCTGGCCAGCAATGGAGTAGGGTGGGGCGGTGCGGCAGCACAGCCGGCCATTGGAGGCGGGAGCAGACAGTCCCACCGGCGCTGGTTTGGACGAGTGGAGCAAGAAGATCAGATATTGAAGAAGCATCACGGCTGTTGGATTAACATCCAACGGTCACTGCTGCTAGAATCGTTTGTGGACTAAGTTGACAAAGTCTTTCATACACGTCAACCTAGTAGTAGTAGACCCACAAGTCAGCCTCCAAATCTGTCCCAAACAGCATACAGCCCGAAATTTCTAGCCAGATTAAAATTAATTTAAAAACTAAACATACCTTAATTTAAATCCAATGAAATTTTACCCGCACAAAAACAATGAAATTTAAAATGTCAAAATCCGAAAGGAAAAAATATTTTGGAACTAATTGCCTGTTTGCTGTATTTTTTCAATTTACATCCCATTTAATATTACTTATAGCCCATTTCTTATTACTTATAGCCCATTTTCTGGGCAAAATGCATCCCTCCTCGTCTTGAAAGATTTCCGGCCCAGCAGGGCGTAGAAAAACAAGTAGGCCTATGTTGGTTATTCAGCAAAAAACAAAATAGCTGGGTTAGCCATTTTCAGAAAGGAAAAAAACAAATTGGGCTGGTCATGTGCTAGACAGGCCACAGCTCCCGAACAACCCAGTTGATACCCTTCTCCGTCCCGAAAAAACAAAATTACAGCGCGCGCTGCTGGGTCCCTACTGTCATCCTCACCATGTACAGTCATCTCCTTATTCCTCTCGGTTGTTGACCATGAAGAAAACACCGGAGGGCGGCGCCGCGGCGTGCGAACCAAGGCGAAGGACGATGGTGAGGCCTCAGATGGGAACGAACAAGAGCCGGGGAAGATGCGCAGAGTTTTAGGATGCGATGTAGCCACGATGCGTGCGCGGCAGCACAACCAGCCGTGGGAGGCGGGAGCAGGCGGTCCCGCCGGCGCTGGTTTGGCTTTGGCGGCTGGAGGAAGAAGAGACTGAAGAAACACGACAGACGTTGAATGTCAATCTAGCGGTCAAGGTTGGCACAATCGTTTGTTGACTAAGCTGACACCAAGTAGCATACTTTTTTATATATAGGAAGAAAAGAAAAACTGGGCTCGTTCGCCTAATAACATTCCCGAAACTGTGACCGTTCGATCTTCCGTCGCAACTAAAACTGTGAGGAAAATGCGTTCGTCTGCCGTCCTCCTCCCAGGGAACGTTCGCCACATAAGTGACTAGCACCCTTGGTTTTCAACCGAGAGGTCTTGGGTTGGAGTCCCAGGAACTCTCAATTTTGTCCTCCTTCCTTCCTCGCAAAAAAGAAAGAAAATCAAAGACTTGAGAAGGCGTATAGAACAAGCTAGTGTACCAGTAAAGAGACATTGCTGAGTTTTAGAAAAAAAAGAGACGTGCTCCTATAGCTGGTTCGAATCCAAACCTAGACTATGACTATATATGGTGCTATGCTACTCTGCAAGTAATGAAACTGACATATCCAACGTTCGCTTCTCCTCTTCTCTACTTACTCTGCCTAGCATCAGAAGCTCTGGCCACAGCAACCATGTCCGATGGCTGCTCGTCCACCTGCTCTTCAGCAGGCAACAACCAGATATGCGCCAAGTCGCCACCCATACCATCGCCTGTGGGTCTCATCACACCCCCGCCGGCACACGCACCGCAGCCGGTTGCTCATCGCAACCCATTGCCGTTGGTGTGGTGCCACTGCTGCAAATCACACAGAGTCATCCGTCGCGTCTCAACCTCAATCCTCAACCCTGGCCGAGTCTTCTACAAATGCCCGAATCATGGGGTAATAATATGTTTAAGTGTTGTTCTACTGCTTTCAGTTGCTGATTTTTTTAATAGTTTGGTTGATGATCTTCCAATTTGATTCGTGCAGAAAAGGGAAGATTCGTGTGATTTGTATTTATGGGAAGTTGCTGATGTGGGGGAACGCAACTACGCTGATTATTTGGTTAGCCGAGGAATCCCAATACCAGCAGGTTGGGGTGTTGGACAAGTAACTGAAGGACCGGCAGAAGAGGAAGATGCAGAGCAGAAGGTTAAAGATGCAGTTCCTCTGATCATGGCCAAGCAACAGCTGCTGAACGGCCTTGACAGCAATGAGGAGATGAAAGAGCTTGTGAAGATAATGGGCAAAATTGATGTGCTCTGTAGGATGATTGTCTCTTTATTTGTAATGTATGTAGCACTCGTGATGTATTCAGTGGCTATGACATGAGCACTTTGCTGAAACTAGTAATGAATGAAACCTGTGTAGCAGGCTGGGCGTAGTGTTGTGAACATCTACTGATTTCTATTAACAGAAATCGGGGGGTATCCCCTTTTGCTCATAAATAAATAAATATCATAGGCCCTTGTGGTAATAAAGAAATAAATTTGCAGAGGCCCTGTCGGGTCAGCTTTGTTCCCATTCGAAGAGGTCGAGCAAATTGCAGTCCAACAACAAACTATGCCATCAAATTCAAGTTTCACAGCCAAATATGAGTACAACTAAACAACAATGTCATCATGTTTTAGTCGTCATACAATCACCAAACACAAATGAACATACATAACAAGTGATGTTCTCACAGCAAAATAGTAAACAACATGTTCATCAGGTTTCAGTTGTCATAGCAAACACAATTTCACATAGTAGATAAAAAATGTCTTCTGACAGGCAAATATGACAAAAGCAATCTAATCATCATCCGCAGCAGCAGCGTCAACATCTTCGCCATGTGTATCAGTCTGAATCATAATTCCCCAGAGTGTCATCTTTTTCTTCATCCTCAATGTCCTCGAACGTTGGCTTCTTCTTGATTAACTCTTGTATGTCCACAGCACGACAGACAATCTTTTCACCAGCGTCATTGACGTGATGGTTCTCAAAGATATTAGGAACATCTGTGGAATCTTGTACATCATCTTGTTGTGCAACTTCATTAAATGAATTCCTTGCTCAAACCTTTGCAATACTCTCCAGTCATCGCTACGTGCAAATGTGTCTTCCAAGAAAAATATCCGTGTTGCTTGATTTGCCAAAATAAAAGGCTCATTGGTCTGGTACGCCGCCTTGACATTGATGGATTTGAAATAATCAAAAACTCTGGGTTTTGCGATCCTGGAAAACAGGTTATACCAACGACAGCACAACAGAACCACACACCGATGATCCTCGAAACTGGAGATATACTGCAACGGAACAATGCCTGTTATGTTAGCATACATTTTAGCTATCTCTCTGTCGTACGTATCTGTGCTCATGATGGCACTGTTTTGTGCTTCCTGCCTTCGTCGAGTGCAAGGGTGTTGTAGCGCACATCTCCAACAACGCAAGATTCATAATGTCTAACCCGAGTATCAGGACCCATTGCTAGTGCGTAAAGGGCATCATCAACTGTCTGCCCATCCTCCCGCATCTTCTTAACCTATGGTTAGAAAATAGACAAGCTGATCATCTTATGTACTCAATATATTAAAAAAACTGACAGTGCAATTCAAAAGCTTACATGGTTCTTGAACCATTTCGCAAATCCTGCCATAACCAGTTTGTCAATGTTTCTTGGATTTTGCGGCAGTAACTCCTTTTTGTAGATCCTGCACAACATAGTGATCGCATCAAACATCTAAATATATAAGAATGTGCTACAAGTTTAGTAGATTACGATGTATAATATAAGCTGCAGTACTTAGCACTTACTTGATGTAAGGTAGTATCTCAGGATAGTTATTCAACACATACCAAACCATTTTGTCCAAATCTTTAGGTTTGTCCTTTTATCGACTCTTCCCTATAACTCGAACAGAATAATCGAAAACATTGAGCCCAGGATTGTCTTCACCCACCTCTTTGCTAAGCTGATCAACTGTTTCAATGTATTTTTAGCAGAATTTCAATGCTTCTGTAGCAATGTAGGCCTCTGCAATGGAACCCTCGGGTCTAGCTCTGTTCCTAACATAGCCCTTGAAAGTGCCTAGCCGCCTTTCAATAGGGTACATCCAGCCATACTGTACTGGACCTCTAAGTAGTGCCTCATCAGGTAGATGAACAGCCAAATGCACCATCACATCAAAGAAGGATGGAGGATATATCTTCTCAAGGTCGCATAGGATAGTTGGTATCTTGTCTCTAAGACGCTCCGAAGCATCTACCCTGATATTTCTACTTCAGAGTTCCCTGAAGAATTGTCCCAACTCTGCAACTGCTCTGTATAAGTCAGGGCGGCCCAATCCTCTAAGGATAACAGGTAAAACCCTTTGAAGTAGGACATGGCAGTCATGAGTTTTCAACCCTTGTACCTTGTTTCCATCTGCACTGACTCTCCTCTCAGGGTTGGAAGCAAATCCATGTGGGAATCTCACATGTGACAGGACCATGCAGAATTATTTTCTTTTTACCTTGTCCAAGACTTACACAGCTAGTGCCATATCCCGTGGTTTACCTTCATCTTCCACCTGCAAATCCTTTATGATACCCAGGTGTGTCAAATCAATCCTAGATTTTAAGGTATCTTTCGTCTTGCCTTCAATATTAAGAAGTGTGCCGATAATGCTGTCACATATATTTTTCTCGATGTGCATCACATCAAGATTATGCCGCAGATCCAAATCTTTCAAATACTCCAAGTCCCACAAAGTGGACCTGCGGGTAAACAATAATCTCTCTTCTGCCCTGCCATGCTTCCTTTTCCCGCTACCATTACCAGGATGGTTTCCTGGTGTAATATGCCTGACCTTCTCTAATTCCACTTGCAACTCATCGGCGGTGAGCCTCTTTGGTGCATCGCGGTTTTCATGCTTTGCATTGAACACATGTCTTCGGTATTTTGTAGGACGCGGCTTCTCCTTGGCAAGGAAACGGCGGTGTCGAATGTAACAGATCTTGCTAAGTATTGCGTATGACAGCGGATACCTGTCACAGCGAACACATGCATTGTAACCATGTGTCGTTCGCCCTGACATAGTGCCCAAAAGCCAGATAATCATGGATGGACCAAATTATAACAGCACGCAGAAAGA
This sequence comes from Triticum aestivum, assembly GCF_018294505.1. Lineage (NCBI taxonomy): Eukaryota > Viridiplantae > Streptophyta > Magnoliopsida > Poales > Poaceae > Triticum > Triticum aestivum. The sequence goes on along the minus strand of NC_057808.1, from coordinate 64,376,761 downwards.
AATCAGCTGGTGGGCTGCTATATAGGTCTCGAGTGAGAACAGCCCTCCATAGCTATTGAAGTTCCTCCACAAGAAGCTCCATGAATAAATCAAAATCCTTTCCAGGACTTTTTGTACCTGGGATGAGCAAGGCCATCATGTAGTTTGATTCTTTGGTGCAGACATTTGGAGGCATGTTGTAAGGGATAACAAGCACTGGCCACATGCTATATGTGGCGCTCTGGTGGCCAAATGGGTTAAATCCATCTGAAGATAAGCCAAGCCTAATTTTTTCGGGTCAGCAACAAACTTTTTGTGTTTCTGATTGAAGCTTTTCCACTCACTACCATGTGATGGATGGCTCATTACATTCTGATCTTTGTACTCCTGGTTCCTAGAATGCCATAGTACATCCTCTCTTGTTTCAGCATCATGAAACAACCTCTGCAATCTTGGTGTAATTGGAAAATGTCTCAGAACATTATGAGGAATCCTCTTCACAGCATCGCCATCTTTCCATCTTGATGATTTGCATTTCGGGCATTCACTTAAGTTAGCATAATCCTTCCGGAACAGAACACAATTATTCTTACAAACATGGATCATATCAAATCCAATTCCAACTGCATGAAGGAAATTCTTCATTTTACTGTAGGTGCGTGGCAGCTCAGACGCATCTGGGAAAGCTTTGCGGAAAGCAGCCAACATCGCATCGAATGATTTGTTGGTCATCCGCTCAGATGTCTTCACCTGAAGAAAGGTGACCATAGCTGAGAATACTGACAGCTTATTTCCTGGGGTAACAGCAACGTTGCATTGTTCCAACATGCGGGCCCACCGTTTTTCTTGTGCAGGTGAAAATTCACGAAATGCACGAGCATTTCATAGCATTGTTTCAATGTTGGTCAAACTCAGTGGCTCCGCCACAACCACCTCCTCCGCCTCTTCCACCTGAGCATCAGGCAGATCAAGATGGTGATCTGCTGCTTCCACGTAGTCAGTAACATTGACGTTCATAGCTTCACCATGATGAACCCACCTAGTATATGTAACCGACATCCCATACAAGTGTATATGATTTTGCACAGTTGACTGGGGTCTTGTAACTGAATTCATACAACTGCTACACGGGCAGAGCACATCTGATTTCGGACCATCGTACTCAGCTCTGATAAAGTTCATGAAGTTTTCAACCCCCTCAACATATGCAGCGGAGAATCTTCGAGCAGAAGTTATCCAAGTCCTGTCCATCTGTTAGACATACAAATTAGTTCTTCTACTTGATATTACAGGAAAAACATATATGTTTTTTTATAAAGTCCAAAAAAAATACCTAGGTCGATGTCTAAAGCTATGGCAAGATATTTGGACGAGCATATCTAAGTAACAAAATATATTTAAAGCTAATTTAGCAAACAGATTTGAGTGCTAAATTATGGCAGGCTGTTTCAGCAGTCAATGAGGCCGAGCACACAACCATTGAACTATCGAAGGCCATCGCAGCAACAAAGATCGAGTATAAAATGGTGTAGAGCTATTTCACCAAACAGATTGGCTACTAGACCATGGCAATCTACGTCACAATAAATATATGACAGGATATTTTAGCAACTAATCGGGCTTGGCATGCCATCTCAGCTAAGCAGATTGAGTGCAGAACAGGGCAAGGAAGCCTCTTAAGCAGAGCATATTGACTATAAACTACTTCGGCAAACAGTGAGATTAACAACGTCTATCAGCTAACATTCAGCGCTACACCAACATGCACGGGGCCTCAGTCTAGAATGCGTGTACCGTGGGAGAAGATGACCGCCGTGCGTCTCCAAACGAACGTCGCCAGCGGTGGTGGCGCTGACTGTCGTGCACCTCCACAAGAACGTCGCCAGCGGTGGCGGCGCGGCTCGAGGACGGCAGTCTACGAGAGTGTTCTGTGGGAGCGAGAGGATCGCCGTGCGTCCCGTCGACGAACTGCAGCACCGACGTATCGGCGCGGCGGG
>NC_057808.1:64346183-64374547 GCF_018294505.1 Triticum aestivum | reverse complement strand
GGGGGGATTTTCGTGCCGTGGGCGGGCGGAGTTTGGCGTATGGTCGGTTTCTCGAAGTGCAGTCCCACGTGTCAATGAAGAGGCAAGCCGAAGCGCGTTCCGTTTCCGTGAGCCGTGTGCAGGACCGAACGTGTGTGGGGTGCAATGCGACCACGACAGGGGTGCTGTGAGTGTACCCCCTTTTCCTTTTAAACTAGGTGCTTCGCCCCCTAAAAAAACTTGGTGCTTCGCGCGATCCATCGATACTACTACTAGTAATCCGGTAATCCCGATTAAAACGGCGCAGACGGGTCTTTTCCCGCGCGATATTCTGGGAGGTTGGCTTAGTTGGGTTTTTTTGGATGAGTAATGCTACACCTACGTAATCCCAGTTACGTAATTAACGTAATGTGAAACGTGTGAGCTGTTGATTGTAGATTGGGGGAGGGAGGGGCCCACCGCCATGAAAATCAGGGAGGAGAGAGAGAGAGGCAATTTACGTTAACCCTTTCGTAGGTTCCCGTAGATGTAGAAAGATGTGAAATGCGTGAATGTGTAGTGGACGTACTATTGGAGTGCCTAAGATAAATTGTGTATGTAGACCCTATGTGTTTATTTACTTTGCATGTTAGCTTTGTCTCGGTTCAATAAAAAGCAGAGTTGATGATGATGGTGTGGCTGCCATCCTGTAATATAGGCCGTCCGATCTATTTCTAACGGATAGGAAGAAACTATGACAATTTACCCGCACTCCTCTCCACATTTGCAGATAAGGCCTTCCCTTGTTCATCCTTTTCTCCCACAAGATCTTGATGTTCCGTGCAACGCATAGGCATCTTGTTGTACTCCTACAATATACTATATTATTGTGAAAGTTCATATACACCGGCCGAGATTAATGCAAACACGGAAGATTTTCATTACATTTCGAACTTTTATAGGACATAAAAATAAAAGAAACCCGACCCTAAACCTATTCTACGGCGGTGACCGACGCGTCCTCCATCTGCGATCTCCATGTACGGGGGCGGGGTTCAAGATGAAGGTGCGGTCTCCGGTGAGGAAGAGTAGAACATGAGAGACGGACCGGCCAGTTGGCACACCATGCCCTGCCGCCTCCCATGCCCTACTCATCCTCGGAGGAGTCCCCGACCTCGGTGGTGCCGGACGTTGGACGTAGGCAAGTAGGACGCGTGGCTGACGGTGCTCCCGTCGTCGGTCGCCATTGTGGCCACCGCTTGTGCGGTCGCGTCCGCGTCCGGCTACGCCGCTATTGCGTCGCGAGCAGCGACTTGAGCGAGGGCAGCGACCTCGAGCTTCATCCCCGAAGACAAAGCTCTCCCACAGAGCGTTCGCACTCGCGGTCATGGCGGATGTGGTGCCAGGTAGCAGGACGATGCGCTATGGTGTGGAGGTTAGCTGGGCATTGACGCTTTAAGTAGCGCATTCCAGTGAGGCCAAAGCGTTCGGGCATGTCATTAAGCCGCTGGAGTTTGTTCCTCAGGCACCGAGCCTCTTAACGCCGGCATACGGACGGACGACATGAATGCGGGCAGCTGGCACTGGCTGGGAACGCACCGCGTGACAGTGCGAGGGATGAGGGTTTTTGGTGTGCCAGGGTAGTCAGCTGCGGTCGTGGCAACGTTGGAGATGCCCTTTGCTCACATGCGACCCCACATGTCATTGAAAAAGCAACACGACCCGGCATGGTCTCAGGTCTTGGGGATGCAGTTGGCCGCGCTACACCACTCTGCGGATGCGCCACGGCGCGCGCGCTTCGGCGCCCCGTGCATCCTCGACGAGCCGGGTGTTGATCCGCTGGTCGTGCCACAGCGCTAACGCCACCCTCGGCACACTAAAACCGACTGTGTCCAGCGACGATGAGCGTGTCGCTCACCGCGGTCGCCCTGTCCAGAGGCGGTGCTGGAGCTGCACCACATTGCTGCCCCCCACGACCCACATGAACGGTTGTCGGTGGCAAGGAGGTCGTGGGCCAGCTCCTCCATTGGACTAGTCTGCGCCACGCCATCCCGACAGGTGTGCCCCACATGTCGGTTTCCCTGTTTTCCCGGCCATATTCGAGCGGCAGTGCTCCGTGTTGCGCATTAGGCGCAAAACAGGTGGTTTTTGTGCCCTGGTTCAAATGTGGTACAGTACCAAGTTGTTACCCTAGCCCCAAGTGTGGTGGTTTTGGGGGCGGTACCACCCTTTTTCCTTTTCAAGTAGTGAAGCGTAACACTTGATTAAGTAGTCGGATGGTGTGCTAAATGTAGGTGTCCGACTGTTTGAAAGAATAATTGAGGTGTGCCCGGTCCGTGCCTGCATTTAGGGGTCCAACTTACCATGTTCCGGCAGTAGTAACTATACTAGTCCCTGCGTACTCCCTCCGTTTTTATTTACTCCACATTTTAGCTTTGCTCAAAGTCAAACTTTGTAAACTTTGACAAAGTTCATAGACAGAAATAATAATATATACAATAACAAATCAATACCATTAGATTCATTATTGAATATACTTTCACATCATATATATTTGCTATTGTAAATATTCATATTTCTACTCTTACTAGCAGGATGCCCGTGCGTTGCACGTAACATCAAGATGCATTTGTATGACTAGTTTATCTTGTGAGAGAAGAGGGAAGGCCTTATTTGCAATTGTGGAGTGGTGTGTGGGTACAGTTTTGCAAAATTGCCATAGTTTCCGTCATATCCGTCAGATATAAATCGGACGGCCTATATTGTAGGATGGCAGGCACACCATCATCACCAACTCTATTTTTTATAAGAGTCCATCCGATTTATATTTGACGGATAGGAAGGAAACTATGGCAATTTTGCAAAAAGATACCCACACCCCTCTCCACATTTGCAAATAAGGCCTTTCCTCATTCATCCTTTTCTCCCACAAGATAAACTACTCATACAAATGCATATTGATGTTCCGTGCAACGCACGGGCATCTTGCTAGTGTACATAAAAAGAAGAGTTAGTGATGATGGTGTGCCTGCCATCTTGCAATATAGGCCGTCCGATCTATATCTAACGGATAGGAAGGAAACTATGACAATTGACCCGCACTCCTCTCCACATTTGCAGATTAGGCCTTCCCTCGTTCATCCTTTTCTCCCACAAGATCTTGATGTTCCGTGCAAGGCATGGGCATCTTGCTAGTTTTCTATAAACTTGGTCAAATTTTATGAAGTTTGACTTCAGTCAAACCTAATATGCAGAGTAAATAAAAACAGAGGGAGTATCTTACTCCGTGACCAGTACGGAAGGGAAAACGAGACAACTTATTGTTTATTTGAGTTGTTCAAGTATAATCATGCGGCGTTGCTTATTTCTCATTCCTCTCCAACCCTCTTCTCCATCGATCATGCCACCCTCCGGTCGAGTCCATCCTCCCGCATGCGTCATTTGAACATTCCGCCGAGTATCATTCGCATGTGGGCCTAGACCATGCTTGTATTTCCAATGTTGTAATTTGTCCGACATGCATACAAACAAATGGTTCGTTTAAAGTTTCACTTTGCCTCCACTACGTGTCGCTTCCCATCTTAGTTTTGACATCCCATTCGATTCATGCCCCGACACATCTTGACGAGATCGATTGATATTGAGAGATCAATTGTGTGTCGTGCAAGGAGATTAAGATTTGGTCTGTTTCTATGATAGAAATGACCCGCGGGGGGGAGGGGGGGTCTGTGGGGATCCGAGGGAGTATATTGAACATTCATAAGCGAAACGAACGTATTGTACCCACCCTAGTCCTCTTTCAATCGATCTCCGGACCCCGAGATGAAATTGAGAGAAAACAAGTGGGTGCATGTGTGATACCTATGGCGGATTCAGAATTTTGAACCGGTGATCATAGCATCCACAAATCATATATAAAGGGTATTCAATGTTCGTTTCGCTTTTGAACGTACAATATACTTCTTCCGATCCTTTCTAGTTTACATATAAGTTTTATGTGTAGTCAAAGTATCTCTACTTTGATCAAACTTATAGAAAAAAGTATCAACATTCAACAACGCCCAATCAATATTGTTAGATTCGTACGTACTCCTAGATTTGAATTCAAACAGAGATGGTTTCCAATTTGTTTTCAACCACGTGAATGTGCTTGTTCTCGCGCATGCTCTTCCTACTAGGATTTCGCCACGTATAGCCAGTCCAATAGTAACTTTTTTAAGCTCCCTGTCCAATAGTACTAGTGGAGTATTGACAACATCTGTAGTAGAGTATGCAGTGCTCATAGTACTCCCTCCTTCCATTTATATAGGGCCTAAGAGCAAGTCTAATAAGGCCTAGTCAGCAGTCTATAAGACTTGTCATGTCATTAAAATCCTACTTGGAGGAGTGAGAAGAGAGGAGAGAGAGTGAAGCGGGCTCTTCCAATCATATACCTGGCTCATAGATCAAGAAAAAATAGTATGCATGCAACTCTCTTCCAATCATATACCTTGCTCATGCAAATATTAAATGCTTAGAACCAACCTAATAGCCATTCTAAGAGCCAACTTACATGGCACTTTTGCCTATGTGAAGGAGAGAGATGTGAAAAAGTAAGGGGAGTGAGCTTTCATGCAAGAGCCTATCTATATACGCATTCTTAGGTAAATACAATAAATATGAAGAAAGAGATAGAGAGGAGATGGGAAAAAGTACTAATACAATAGCCAACCTTTTATATTATTTTTTTGCGGGAAATAGCCAACCGTATAGCCCACACTATTGTATGAGTGCATATAGATGATGACTATAGATGACATGGCAGTTCCTTATAGCCATCGGCTGGCTATATTATTAACCATGCTCTAATTCGTTTTTCAAAACCGCCTTTGACTATTGACAAGATTAATAGTACATGAGATGTATAATGTGAAAATTATATCATTGGAAGCTCCTTTCACATACGAATTTGACCGTATGCTTTGTGTAAGTTGCATGTCATATATTACTACTCTAACATTTGGTTAAAGTTAGCCTCAAAAAACACATTAGGCCCTGTAGATGGAAGGAGGGAGTAGTAGTGGAAGTGGATCCTCTGACATAGGTATCCCTGCCTTACCCTCCCTTTCGGTCACTTACTAGCGGACCCCATGCTTGCTAGGCCCCGCATGTCAGTTACTCAATTGGTTCGGCCACGTCAGGGGATCCTCATCCATAGTATACTCCCTCTGTTTTTATTTACTCCACATAAAACGGAGGGAGTGGTAGTATAAATGACACGGGCGGGGGAGGGGGAGGGACGTCGGTTTGCTCTCAACTGCGGTCCCACAAGCGAGCGAAAACGAAAGACAAAGCACGTTCCATTCGGTGAACGACGTGGAGGGTCCAGCGTGTCGGGGTGCAACGCGAACGCGACAAGAGCGATGTACAGTCAAAACCGATTGACCTTCGCTGCTCGGCCGAAACCACTATTCACACCAGAACCTTCGCTGCTCGGCCTACGCCAGCCACTGCCCCAAAACAACACCTCCTCTCCAGCCCATTCCCCCACCTTTCAATCCCCTAGCCCGCATCAAGCGTCCCCTAGTTCGCCGGAAAGCCATGGTGCGCCGCAAGATCACGTACTACAAGATGCTGACGCCGGAGCGCCGCGCAGAAATCGCGGCGGTGGTCGGCGCCACAGACCTCCGTTCCCAAGCTTGCTTTGCGGCGGGCCAATCCCCGAGTTCTCTGGAGCCAAGCTACGAGGAGGAGGAAGCCGATCCAATGTTCATGGCGGAGGTCGTGGTGCAGAAGGCCCCCGATGGGTATGAGACGATGGACATCGACTTCGTGCCAGAGTCCGGGTCCCCCATGGTGCAGGCGGACCAACGGTTCAACCTGGCGATACTAAAGGAGGACCGGGAGGCAGAGGCTCAACTCGACGCGAAGCGCGCGCATGCCGCTGCCATCGAGGCTCTCCTGCAGGCAGAACCACATGTCGTGGATGTGAACCGGACGACGGAGGCTCAACTCGACGCGGAGCAAGCGAATGCCGCTGCCATCGAGGCCCTCCTGCAGGCGGAACCGGACGTCCTGGACTTGAACCGGGCGGCGGAGGCTCAACTCGACGCGGAGTGCGCGGATGCCGCTGCCATCGAGGCCCTCCTGCAGGTGGAACCGGACGTCCTGGACTTGAACCGGGCGGCGGAGGCTCAACTCGACGTGGAGCGCGCGGATGCCGCTGCCATCGAGGCCCTCCTGCAGGCGGAACTGGACGTCCTCGACTTGAACCGGGCGGTGCTCTCGTCCGTGCAGAGCGCCCGCACGCTCCGCGTGAACGAGTAGCTGGAGGCCGAGGACAACCACGGTGCGGAGACACACGTCGGCAGCTACGGCTTGTTCACGCCGGCAGCCAAAGACGACGAGGTCATCTCGTTCCGCGAGCAGTGATAGTTTTTCTTTATGTTGTTGTTTTTAGGGATCTTTTGCTGTGTAAAAACATATATTGTTATGAAAGTCGCCTGACTTTCATCATATGGGTCAGTCTACCATTTCAGGCGGTTGGATGAATATCCTACGTCTCCTAACCCTTCTTCCTCACCTCTTCTTCTTCCCCAACAGACCACCGCACGGGCCGTACGGATCCACCCCAACATGCGGTTGGATAAACATAATGTATGAACGAAAATTATCTGTCAGCGGTAGCACGTGTCAGTGAGGGTGCGTTCCCTTGGTTGGGTTTGCGGCGTGCAGGAGCGACTGTGTGAGGGTGCAGTGTGACTGCAGCATGCAGGAGCGACCGTGTGAGGGTGCGGTGCAACCGCGACAGCCGTGCGCAAGTGTACCTCCTTTTCATTTTGAAAACTTTAGGCAAGCTTGGCAAAAATGTGTGGCAAAGTATGGCAATGCAAGGCCTAGACCCAAACAGGATAAGTACGTACGTACTAGGAGTACTAGTGTTAAAAAAGGAAGGCGGAGTTTTCCTTCGCGGGATTAATCGATACAAATCCTCGTTTGACGTGTCAATTAATGCGTATTTTTTCTCCAAGGCCCAAAGAACTAACCATCTCACTCCTCATTGCTTGATTAATGCAACGCCATGCAAACAAACCTTCTCACTTCCGCATGCATGCAAGGGTATATTAATGTCCTTGGTTGCCAATACGAGGCAAACCCCATCAATTTTGCCTCGATTAGTGTTAGTGGCCTTTTGCAAATTGTAATTTTGATATACTTGCCTTGTGTACAAAAAAATGGAGGTAGTAACTATTTGACTTCCTTCCCCATTGCGGTGACGTCAACGATATCTCGAACGTTGTGGTTTGGCGAAGTGCGTTCGACGGAGAACACCATTGAGGGAGACCACGGTAAGTCGTTCGCAAGTGCCACCTGCAAGCCGAGACAACCGCCTTATTTGCATCCAGGAAGTCCGTTGAACCAAAGGACGCGTAAATGTACTAGTACTACTAGTACACAATAGCGTCGTCCGTCCAGTTTAGTGCGGTGAGGTGGTTTCTCGAAGAAGACGATGGAGAAGCGGAGTCAGCGAATAGTGAAATGATGGTTGCTTCTTCCGCGCTTTGTGATTTGAAGCCTCACCGCTTTGTGATTTGTGATAGAAGGGACAGGGGAGTAGACTCTGTGCTCTATACTGTACATGCGTCCAAGCACGGGAGAAAGAGGAGAGACGTTGCATTTTTTTATTCCTTCAATCAATCAATCAGTGAGCTTCGGTTTCATCTTTTTGGCTTTGGCAGCACCATCCACTATGGTTCCCATCGATGACAAAAGCTATTTTCACATTTGGCTAGACATTATGGATGCCCTTAACCGTACCACTTGGTTTTGCTCCTGTGTGCTATCTATACAAATCTCAATTACATTGATCTAAAAATTATAGAATCAAGATTAGTAAAAAGGAGGTGATTTTGCCGCGCGGATGGCGGGGGAGGTTTCTTATTTTTAGAGGACGTTGGCCTGGCGGTTTTCTAACATGCGGTCCCACGTGTTAGTGCTTTACCAAGCCGATCCGCGTCCCACATGAGGCAGAACAACGGCAGAAGCAACACGTGGTTAACTTGAAGAAGATGAGGGAGAAGCGGATTCAGCAACGAGTGAAATGATGGTTGCTTCGTCCCTCCAACTTCTTTTTTACTAGCATTATTATTACTTCGTCCCTCCAACTTAACTGCGGGAAATGTGCAGCTTTGTGATTTGACGCCTCGTTGCTCATTACTACGCCGGCGCCATGACTGGGGTGCTTCACCCCTGCTGCTCTCACTGTATTTCAGTATGGCACGTGGACCCGGTAGCGTGATGTCCCACATATCAGCGAAAGGGACTAGAACATTTATGAAAGCAAGCGCTCCACTCTTACGACGGAGGAGTACACGACACGGCGGCCCAGTGAACTGTCACTTATACTGTATAGTACTATAGTTTTGCTGTTTCGCACGATCTATCGATACAAACCTGGTTAAACAGGAAAGGGCGGGATTTTTCCCGCGCGGTAGATGATACTGGCCATACATTTCAAAGGCAATTTTAATGTATGCAAACTGAATAATTAAGTAAAAAATATGATATCTAGTAAAACTAAAAACACATATGATTTATTGTGTTAGAGTCTAGTAGTATTGCTGTATTGCATAGTTGTTAGATGTAACATGCGAGAACGTGTAGAGATGTAGTTTTGGAGGGCCTATAGAGAGAAAGCATAATACGGTCACCGAACTTCAGAATATGCTCATTATGGTCACTATATACGTTTTGCAGTGATTATACGGTCACTTGCTCACCGTTCAGCATCGGATTGCACTCTGTTGACCAGCCAAATAGTCTGCATGGCACCATGTTGACTAGTTAAATTGACCACGTTCCTTGTGGGTCCAACCTATCAGTTCGCATAGGAAAAAGTCAGATAGACACAAATCTACGCAGGCGCGACAAGACTCCAACCCATGCGCGGGAATCACCTGGTTGTGTATGTGTCTGTCAAGGCCTGATGTGTGCGCATGCACGTGTAGGTTGAGCACTTGAGCATGAGAGTGTGTGTTGGTCGTGTGTTGTGTGCATGCATGCATGCGTGTGTGCGTGTGAGTGTTGCGTGCGTGCGTGGCTGCGTGTGTACGTGTGAGTGTTGGGTGCGTGCGTGGCTGCATGTGTTCGTGTGAGTGTTGCGTGCATGCAGTTCGTGTGCATGCGTGCGTGTGTGTATAATCACCACACCAGCTCCTGTGTGTTAAAACAGACGGCTCAGCATACCAATACAAGGCCACCTTGTCCGCTGTGCCCGCGGTCATGACTTCGAACCACCGTCCAATATTTTTTTGTCGTTTGTTTTCATTCTTACTAGCAAGATGCCCGTGCGTTGCACGTAACATCAAGATGCATTTGTATGACTAGTTTATCTTGTGAGAGAAAAGGATGAACGAGGGAAGGCCTTATTTGCAAATGCGGAGAGGTGTGTGGGTACCTTTTTGCAAAATTGCCATAGTTTCCTTGCTATCCGTCAAATATAAATCGTACGACCTATATTGTAGGATGGCAGGCACACCATCATCACCAACTCTGTTTTTTACTCCCTCCGTTTCTTTTTAGTCTGCATATAAAATTCGGTCAAAGTCAAACTTTGTTAACTTTGACTAAGTTTATAGGAAATAATATCAAGATTCACAATATGAAATCAATATTGTTAGATGCATCATGAAATTAATTCTCATACCATATAGCTTTAGTAATGTAGATGTTGATATTCTTTTGTACAAAGTTGGTCAACCTTTATAAAGTTTGAATTTGACCAAATCTTATATGCAGACTAAAAAGAAACGGAGGGAGTATAAGAGTGTTGTTATAAGAGTGTAGATGTAGATGTAGAGTAGATACAAGCCGACAGGTGGGCCCAATGGTAGTGAGATAATGTGATGCAATACTAGAGGTGCCATGTGGAGCGTTTAACTGGTCAACTAGTCGTGTCTTGAGCAAATACAGAGCTGTACGGTGAGCCCATGACTGTATAATAACCACAAAACGTAAATGGTGACCGTAATGAGTGGATTCTGAAGTCCAATGTATGTATCGTGCTTTCGCTTCAAATACAATGATCGTCACTATATATATCACGAGAGAAAGATGAAACATGCATGAATGTGCTGGGGGCTTACTTTTAGAGGACCTGGAGATAGTTTGTGTGCGTACGTGAAAGGGGCGTAGAGGGGGTGTATGCGATGGAGAGAGAGAGATGCTCTTTGTTTCTCTTTATTATGACTAACTTTATATATAGTATAAAAATATAAAAATTCACAGTGCGGAATAAATATCATTGTGGGCACCATGCAATGCAAATAAACGTTCATACTCCTCCATATAAGTTTGTAATGTGGTATATATTTAGAAATTCTAAAAAAATTGGCCACACTTTATTCAAAAGGAATGTTGTATGCGAAATAAACGTGAAGAAAGGGCTTTTTAGATCAATGGGGTACGTGAACATATGTGAATGTGTAGTTGATGTATTTGGCAGGGCCTAGAGAGGTATATGTGTGTATTACGTATTCGAGAGAGGCATGGATAGAGGGGCCGGCGGGGGGAGGGGGGCGGGGGAGAGATAGCACGAGAAATGAGAGAGGTCTAGAGAGAGAGACGAATATGATGTCACGGCGAGAGATTCCCTTGAGTGTGTATATGCAAGGGGGAAGGGGATAGAGGCACGAGGAGAATTTTTTTGTGTGGTGTCTGTGTTGGTATGTGTGGGTGTGAGAAGATAACGGGACCTGGGGGCAGAGGGTGTGTCACCGCGTGAGGTCCGGTGGGTCGAGGTGAGGCCCTTGGTTTGGTTCCGCCCTGCGCCACATTGGTCGGCCCGTGACGCATTTAGGGAGACCCATGGATGACTAGTCGTACAAGACAAAGATAGCAGAATTGTGAAGGACTCTGTGTCCACTGACAAAGCCGGCTAGGATTTGTAACCCTAGGTTCTCGAACTAAGGTAACCCCTTATCTCTGATATTACTATTCATCCAACCTAACTTTAAGGGGCATCCTATAGAATGCTCTGCTAGAATCATACTCGTCGATTAGGAAGAGACGTGTGAGACAATGCGTGAGAGACAGGCCTAAAGATAATGTGCGTACAGGAGACACGTAGGCATGTCTATGTATATAGAAAGGGTCGATGGGGATTGTGCGTGTGTATGCTTGTGAGAGGAAGAGTGCTTATGATAAAGGTTAGTGAATACAGTCGTAAATGGTTATGAGAGGGAGGGAGGGTTATATCGAGAGCATGTCTGCGAGAAAGACACCTCGGGAGAGAGTGTGTGAGCATGTGTGAGAGACCACCGATGGAGAGTGAAACTACACATAAAAGACTGATGTACACATTGATTAAAGATATAAATTGTATCCAAATATTAGGATGGGATCATGATATTTGCAATTCGCGTAAGGAACAGTCATTGATCCATCAGACATCTAGATTCTATCGAATTTGAGCATGTCTATGTTATTATTCGACATAATTGATCCACATAGTTAGCATTTTGAACTCCAGACAATGCATCACTTTAGCAATTGAATATAAACGTGAGTATAGTTCATGTTGTGTGTGTAAAGCATATTATACATACAAAAGTTACACAATGAACATTATAAATAGCTAGCTATGAACTAGCGTACATTTGAATTCAACTTAAAGTGGTTTAAAAAATCGAATTCAACATGAAGTCCATTCAATTATTTGAATTCGATATCATGGCATTTGTAAATCATATCTAAATTATGGGGCACCAATCTTTGCTCCGATTTTGTACATAATAGCATATATAGTCGTGTACAAAATAGATTCAAATTTAGCTCCTCCATTCCAAAATAATCATAGTTATAGGATTTTCAAGTGTCAAAATTTCAAAAAGAAGCGGATAATTTAATGAGGTTTTCAAACATACAAGGTCAAATTTAACGTTGTCTATTTCGGTCAATCCTCAAAGTTCAAGAGTACTCCAAACATGAATGCTTCTGTTTCAAAATTTCGAACGAAGCGCCAAAAGAGCCTCTACTCGCCCGAAACCGCGTGAGACCAATGTTTTGTAGTAGAAGGAAATTACTTTTCTAACTCTGACCCGTGAAACCTACCGGCCCGACGTCCAAAGGTCTAAACCAGGGTAGGTTTGTAGCTTCATCTAGACGCCATGCAACCGCCTCCGAAAAACATTCATACACAATGGCCGCCTAAGCACACATGCGCGCGGTCAAAATCGCTCCCGCCAACTATTTGGGACACCTGGGATTACCATCCTACCCCCGACCCGCAGTAGGTCCGAAATCTAAGAGGGGGCAAAGTTTGTACTTTCCCCAAATTTCAAACATGCGCGTCCCATCTTTTCAAAAAAGCCAAAAACAAGCGCGTCCCAGACCGAAACATGGTTCTCCCTTAGCTCCCTCCCGCCCCCCTGTCCGATTCCCCATTCGTACTCTATGGGCGCCAAAACTACCTCTCCACCAGCCGCGAAACCCGGCGTCCTCCGTCCACCACCCCATCCCACCCATCAACCACCGCCCTCCTCCATCACGCCGGAGCCGATACCCCGATGTCGTCGTCCACCGCAACCTCAACCGCAATGCCCTCCAAGGCTAATAGTTGAATCTGAGGCCGAGCCGTCCGTACCCGAGCCAGTTCAACCACGCCGTCCTGCGCCTCACTGCTGCCGCTCCAACTTCTCCACCGTCCACCGCACCGGAGCTGTTCCTGCTACGCCATCCTTCACCGCCTCTGATCTGCTTCCCCTCCGCCGACATATGGCCATGGCAACACAGTCAACAATTTGGCCATGGGTTCGTCCAAGCCTGCACCCTCCTCGAAAACATCGGTTTCCCCATCAAAAAGAAGAAGATCGGCGCGACATATGGTGGTGACCACACTGGCAACCGAAAATGGTACTCCTCTTCCCTTATTCGTGCAAATCTTACGTGTCTGCTTGCACAGTATTCATCCCAAAGAAGACACTAGTTGACCGCCTCTCCTTGATACTAGATGTTCCTAGTAACTCGCGATGCACAAGGTTTCTCTTAATATACTATTTCACCTTAGCTAGAGGTCCGTCACCCCCCTGGATTTCAATTCCTGGTCAGTTGATTCCCAATTAACGGAAGCATTCCCCGGCATACCAGGCGCTACTCCGCCTATTACACCGGGGAAGCAGCGCCTCGGTGTTTATCTTAGGGGCGTGTGGGGCCTAGAGCTACTGGCGCCCGATCTGGAGGTCGGCCGGGATTAAAGTGATGGCCCGGGGGCGCTGCCAAGCACGGCGGTGGTGTGAGGTCGAGGGGAGGGTGGGGCGGCGGAGGCAGGGGTCTGGGCCGGTGGTCGCTGGCGGTTCGAGAAAGATCGTCAACAGTGACTGGCGGGAGGTAGATGAAGGCCATCTGCCCGTTCCTTATAGATCGGACGGTTCATAAAAAAATTGACTGACCTATTTATTTTCAGTCGACTGTTATCTTGAGAGGACCACATGTGGTGGTGTGCTGGAGGAGTACCTGCATTTCCTGTGCTCATATATTACAAAATCATACGAAGTAGAATCTAATTTTGTTTGCCATGCAATATTGTAGAGCTATCATATGTCTCCTGTCATTTATTTTTTAGCCACCTGCTATCTGCTACTTTTACAGTGCACTAGTTCTGCACACACTTCACCCATACTCTCAATATTGTGTTTTTATGCAAGGGTATTTCAGACTCTGCTACTATGAGAGAGGCAAAAAATAAAAGAGAGAAGTCACTCCAGCATCGTACACGGATAGGCCAGACACGTTTCAGCCTTATAATAGGTGCAGTGTCAGCAGATGGAGACGGTAAACGTAGCTCTGGAGTTGATGACCTCACTCGCAATGAACCCCCATCCCAGGTGCTTGCTTTAACTTCACGGTGCCATATGTAGTTGCATGTTGCATATGGTGTCTAGCTTGTATTCGAAAGGCCGAAGTCGGTCTTTATTAAGATAAGGAAATATATTTTTTACATGAACCACCATCCCGTGAGCACCAGAAGACAAATAGCTAGTCAGGGCACTGGCCGAGCCAGTGACAAGCCCAGCACAGACAGGCATCACCTGGAAGCCAACTAAAAAGTCACGATGGTGGCGAAGCAGCCCACCTCCCACCAGGCTCTCAGGTCCTAGATGATCATGCTCACCACTCCAGCCGGATGTCTAGCTTGTATTGCTTCCAATTTGGTTAAATTGCATATGCTTAGCTTACACATTATACCTTTGAATATGACATGCCTTCCTGTTTTTGGTACATACTAGTACATCTGTCTATTAACCATGTTCTTACATCAAACTAATGTTCTTGTGTATCCCTCATCAATCACTTATGATGAGGCAGTCAGGCCAGTGGACTACTGTGAGTAAAGATCCTCATTTAAAGAATGCAGCGCCAGCCTCCCGACATGATTCTCAAGAAACAGCAAGGCTAGATGAAGATAGTGAACGTAGCTCTGTAGTTGATTACCGCACTTCCCCTACACTAGCATCGCAGGTGCTTGCTCTAACTTGGCAGTGTGATATGTGGTTGCATGTTGCATATGGTGTCTAGATTGCAATTCTTCCAATCTGGTTAAATTGCATGTGCTATTCTGCTTAGTTTATACATTATACCTGTTAATGTGACATGCCTTCCTGTTTTTAGTACATAGTACATCTGCCTATTAAGAATGTCCTTACATAAAACTATTGTTTTTTTGTATCCCGCATCAATCAATATGATGAGACACCTTTAGTATATGTAGTGTGATATTAGTTGCATCTTTCATATGATTTATAGCATGCGCTGCTTCTAATTTGTTGAAATGCCATTTATGATGGGACATTTTTAACTTGGCAGAGTCATACTGGTTGCATCTTTCATGTGGTGTCTAGCTTGCATTGCTTCTAATTTGTTGAAATGGTTTCTGCTTAGTTTACACAAACAGTTGTGAATATGCCATGCCGTCCTGTTTTTCGTACATATTCCATCCTGGTATCATGTGTTTGCCTTACATCAAAGTAGTGATTGTCAGTATCATGCACGAATGAGTTCTGAAGAGTGAATTTTATTGCTTTTTCTTGTCGGTTTTACTTGATAATTCATAATCAATAAAGCGGAAGGAAGTTAGCAAGGCAGCGAATAAAGGCGCTCCTTCCAAACTGAGGGCCTCTACAGATTCTACTCCTCCATCCCCCCCAAGATGATTTCCAAGACAACACATGCATAGACACTCAACGTAGCTGTGTTGATGATGAGCACGTCTCCCCTAGTGCACCATCACAGGTGCTCCCTCTAACTTGGCACTGTTATATGTGGTTGCATATTATGTATGATGTCTAGCTTGTATTGCTTCTAATTTTGTTGAATTCCATCTGCTTACTTTACACATTATACTTGTGAATAAGACACGTGTTCCTGTTTCTAGAACATACAATATCTGTCTATCACACCATGTTCTTACATCGAAGTACTACTGTTGTGTAACCTGCAACAATCACTTATCATAAGACACATTTGACTTGGGAGTGTGATATAGGTTACATCTCGCATTCTTTTCTAGCTTGTACTACTTCTAATTTGTTGAAATGGCACTTATGACGAGACAGTTTTAACTTGGTAGAGTGATATTCGTTGCATCTTTCATATGGTGTGTAGCTTTCATTGCTTCTAATTTATTGAAATGCCTTCTCCTTAGTTTACACATCATAAGCTGTGAATATGCAATGGCACTAATGACGAGAGACCTTTAACTTGGTAGTGTGATGTTGTTTGCATCTTGCATATGATTTATTTCTTGTACTGCTTCACATTTGATTAAATGCCATTTATGATGAGACACTGTTAACTTGGCAGAGCGATATTTGTAGCATCTTTCATATGGTGTCTACCTTCCATTGCATTGCTTCTAATTTAGTGAAATGTCTTCTGCTTAGTTTACACATCATAGTTCTGGTTATCTCATGACGTCATGTTTTTCGTACATATTACATCCTCCTATCATGTGGTTGTCTAACATCAAAGTTCAGTTCGTCTGTATCACGCATCAATTTGTTCGGAAGAACTAAATTGTTATTCGTTTTTCTTGTCGGCTTGACTTAACATGGCACAGAGAAAGAGGAAGCAACACAGATTGACAGGGAACGGGAAGCAGAAGAATCCTGCAGATTCTGTTGGTACTGATGGTGCAATAGAAGGTCAAAGTCCAGCAGAAAATTGTACAAAGAGGGTATCCCGTGCTACACGAGCTGCAGAACAAGCCAAACAGAAACAAATAGCTGCCACCAAACAAGCAGAGACAGCCCTAGTTGTTGCAACACCTTCCACCGTACCACCAGCTGCACGATTTACTCGTTGGTCAACTTAGCTAGCAGCACGTTCCCAAGCTCCCTTGGCACCTGACACTACTTCCGAAGCACTCTTGACACAAGATGAGTTGGCAACATCAGATGAACTTTCTGAGCTTCAACAGGAAGAAGGTAGTTGCTGGAGTCAAGTGACAGTTGCATGCTTCTTTATATGTAGTCTCACAGTTTGATGTACACTAACACTTCCTATGTTCGTTGTTGGACTAGCACCTAGGCGCAAGAGGAAACAAACATCAGGGATAATGCTCGATAGGTTAACTAAATCTAGAGGAGGAAGAATGGAGATCGTTTTGAGGTAGGTTTAAAAAGGCCACGTGATGCTACAGAGTCAGCCAAGTTAGTATCAGAGGCAGCGGTTGCCGTTAGGTGTCATGTATGTATCCTCCCAACATGGATTAAGTACAGGAATGACAAAGACGAAACCCAGTTCAACACCTTCCTCGACCATTTATCTGTAAGTATGGTTATGTATGGAAACTAGTAATATCGTCTTGCTCTGTCCCATACTTTCTAGGTTGCTGATAATGAGACTCCCATAATTTTCAATAGATGAGGTTCAAGTTGGATAGCCAAGATGATGCAACTAGACAAGCTTGCACCCATGTTTTCAAGTCTGCTCTGCGACGGTGTCAGTATAACTTGAGGAAAACTCACTTTAAAGGCATGGCTAACAGTGAACTTGCCCAAATATCTCCAGTGGAAAATATATCGGATGAAGACTGGAGAGGCCTCGTTAAACACTGGTCTGATCCAAAGTATCAGGTACATTATATATATGTGTGATCAGATCACATGTTGAAGTCCTATTTACACATGTGCCACACAAATCCATCTTCTTGTAGGTGAACTGTTCAAAGAACAAGGCCAACCGTACGAAAGTGAAATTCCAACAGACGACGGGATCTCGTAGCTATATTGCACACTGCGAGGCTCTTGTAATTAGTTGTTGTTTCACTCTTTTCGCTCTACCATATTATCAGATCTATATTGACTTGTTCCAAATGCAGAGGAAAGCCCGCAAGGACCAAAAAGTACCTGAACCAAATGCTGTGGAAATCTTCAAGGACTGTCACACTAGCAAGACGAAGGGCATGACTACACCAGTCAAAGCCGCTGTTGTAAGTCCTTAATCCTCATGCCTTTTAATTACTACTTACTCTGACTCATGCCTTGAAATACATGGTTTGCAGCCAATGTCTATTACTCTTTTCAATTTTATACACAATTGTCTTAGCGTATCATTGGACCTTACAAGGTTTAAAAGAGAGGAGTGATGTTCCTTTGATCTTGACCTGTAATCTAGTTCCGTGTTGGACTGGCCCACACAACGTTACAATTGCCTGTTTGTTTGATCTCAGTTGTTTTGTGATATGAATGATGTCATACTATGCTTACCGTATTATAAACTTTGTCTCTTTATCCTTAGCTGTCAATACAATGTGAAGAAATAGACAATACATTAGCCATGGTACATGGTCATATGTTTGGAACCTGGTTTTATTATGTACTTTGCAGTAAAATACAACTAATATTTTACACGGGTTCACCAGAATAAGTTCTGTATATAGACCAAAGCTATTTTGTTTGGTTTTGCTGCCTCCTTAATATCTTCAGTTCTGGTACTACTAATGTAAAAACTCAACTTTTCAGCAAGCTATGGAAAAATGGTGGAACCGCCACCTTCTGAAGGTGGCGAGGCAACTATAACCGCAATGTCAGCTCTTGATGCAGTGGATCAGTACCTGTCCACTAACAGTGCCAAAAGCACATTCCTGCGTAATACTGGGTTGGTTGTTAAGGCAATCTCGTCCAAACTGCCTCATGATCAAGATATGCAAGCTCAAAACAATGTTATATCTGCGCTCCAGACACAAGTCCATTCCCTAACAAAGACCCTTTGTGAAACAAGGACAGACATTGTTCGATGTCGTCAAGATATGCATGGTTTTGAAACCAGACTATCAGACATTTGCTATGTTGTTCAGGAGCCTAGGAGAAATGAAGGCGAAGGTTATGGTGCTCCATCGGACAATACATCATGAAAACGTAACAGTTAGGTCAAATGAACTGAGCTTCTGAACTACTGGTGGTGCATTTATCTGCCAGACTGTTAACTTTTATGCCAACCTTCCTTTTGTTTTATAGTTGTAATTTGTTTTGTTGCGATACAAAATTTGTTCTTAACGTGCAGCCACCGGCTGAAGAAAACAGCAAGCCATTTTTGTATAGTGTAGGGTGTTCCCTATATTTGCACTGGTGGCGATCTTTGATGCCTAGTGGATGTAATCTGTGCAATCGCCTTAATAGCCTAGCATTAGTTTCGGGCTTATTTATTTCCTAGTCTTCTTTTTCCCTGGTTTGCTAGTGGCCGCAACAATCATGGGCCATATACGGACCATGGTAACCTTGACCCTGCTACGGGCCGGAGGATCCATGGGCCTCCTACAGGCCGTCGATAAATGGGCCTCCAACAGGGCCATAGAATTGGTGGGCCTTGGGCCGTCGGATAAGTGGGTCAACATGGGCCGTAAACGGGCATAATTGGTATCGGCCCAGCACAGTAACGGGCCGTTAATAGGACGGAGGACAGCAAAGGCTTAATTCTGTCACAGGCATAACGGGTCGTTAATGGGCCAGAATATAGGACGGACTGGAAACGGCGCAACGGGTTAACAGGCCAGAAACGGGCCGACTCTTGCCACCGTCCAAATTTGGCCCATTAGGGGGAACAGGCCAGTAACAGGCCGGAAGTAATCAAGGGCCGGAAAGGAGCCCAAGAACGTATGGGCCATCAGTAGGCCGAAAGCTAACACGGGCTGGAAACGGCCCATGTGAATCATGGGCCGTTAACGGGTACAAAGAAATTTACTATTCATTATGGGCTAGAGTCACCGTGGGCCTCTAAAGGGCCTAACGATACGAAGGCCTCATATGGGTCGAAAGACGTAGTGGGCCATATGGCCAAAAGTGAAACGGGCTGGTGTTATATTCGACGGCCCACATGACGTTGTTGGGCCGATTTCGGGCGGGCCCTAACGGGCCGTGAGTTACTGGGCCGCAAAATGGGCTATTTGCGAAGAGACCGTTAACAGGATTTTCATGGGCCAGCCCGCTAACTTTTGACTAAGTAAAACGGACCATCCTTTGTAAGCTAAATGGGCCAGTGGTGGGCCATCGCACGTGTCGACATATCATAGGCGCCTATCTGACCCACGTTTCCTCCGGCCAATCAGAATTTTTACACGTGGAAATTTCCCATTGGTCTGGGCTGTTAACGGGTTATCGGACCAAAACCGGACCCGATAGCTTAACGGCGACCCGTTACGGTGGATGCCACGTGTCGGTCACCCTTGACGAAAGCACTTCTGTGACGCGCGATTTATCGTCATGGAAGTGGACACTTCCATGATGACAATTTTGGTAATGTCATGGAACACTTCTACGATAGCACAGGTATGACTATCTTGATTCTGTCATAAAATCGTCATAGATGTACATGCATGACAGAAAACGTGACCTACTGTGACAAACACGTATCATCACTGAAGTGTCTTTTTTTGTAGTGTTCCCATCCGCGGGGCGGCGCACTTCCGTGCGAGTGCCTGCGGCGTCCTCCTGCGGCAGCCGTTGACCCAGTATCGGTCGGCTCCTGTGTCGTCCACCCTTCCAGCTGTTCACAGTCGCAAGAGATCCGCTCGATCGCGGCTTCAGCGGTGGGTGAAGCATGCGGTGGCCTGCCAGTCGGCCACCCCTCAAGTCGCGGCAATTGAGCCCGACGAATCTCTCTACGGACTATTCGACTGGTTCCGCTGAGACCCTGTCCGAGTGCGGAAGCAGCGACGCTGCGGCGGAGGTCCTGATGGTCGACACACGATGTAGCCCGCCTGGTTTCCATTGCAGTGGCGGCGGTGATGGTGGCGGCTCGTCACACGGTCATGACGAGTATCATCCCGAAGCCCTCACTTCGGAGCAGAGGAAGGAGCTGCATCGTCGCAACGTGGAGGCGCTCGACACCCCCATCATTGGAGAGACCTCTGAGGCTCGTGCCTTGCAGGCTGCGTGCCTGGCCACCCTGGCTGAGCACGCGCGTCTGGAGAATCTCCAACATTCACTCGACGAACGCGCTCGTCGGCAGATCCCCGAATCCAGTCGACGTCACCGACAGTTGTTCCCGCCTGAACCTCAGGTATATCGCACACCAGTCCAGAATCTCGCAGGTGCAACCCATATAGCAGAGTCGATTCAGCCATCCCGTTCAGAGGCTGGCAGAGGTTTGATGCAGATCCGAGCGTTGCTCCGAGCGGCAGGGGAACAAAACTCAGCCGTTTCCCAGTCGCGCAACTGGATCCACAGCAGGTCTGTGGTGGCGGACACAGTCCAGTCGGCTCACAGCCCAAGATCGCCTCCGCGGCGTGAGGGTCCTGGACACTGATGACCCACAAGTTTACGGGATCTATCGTAGTCCTTTCGATAAGTAAGAGTGTCGAACCCAACGAGGAGCAGAAGGAAATGACAAGCGGTTTCTAGTAAGGTATTCTCTGCAAGCACTGAAATTATCGGTAACAGATAGTTTTGTGATAAGGTAATTTGTAACGGGTAACAAGTAACAAGTGTAAATAAAGTGCAGCAAGGTGGCCCAATCCTTTTTGTAGCAAAGAACAAGCCTGGACAATTTCTTATATGAAGGAAAACGCTCCCGAGGACACATGGGAATTATCGTCAAGCTACTTTTCATCACGTTCATATGATTCGCGTTCAGTACTTTGATAATTTGATATGTGGGTGGACCGGTGCTTGGGTGCTGTCCTTACTTGGACAAGCATCCCACTTATGATTAACTCCTATTGCAAGCATCCGCAAGTACAAAAGAAGTATTAAGGTAAACCTAACCATAGCATGGAACATATGGATCCAAATCAGCCCCTTACGAAGCAACGCATAAACTAGGGTTTAAGCTTTTGTCACTCTAGCAACCCATCATCTACTTATTACTTCCCAATGCCTTCTTCTAGGCCCAAACAATGGTGAAGTGTCATGTAGTCGACATTCACATAACACCACTAGAGGAGAGAAAACATACATCTCATCAAAATATCGAACGAATACCAAATTCACATGACTACTAATAGCAAGACTTCTCCCATGTCCTCAGGAACAAACGTAACTACTCACAAAGCATATTCATGTTCATAATCAGAGGGGTATTAATATGCATATTGGATCTGAACATATGATCTTCCACCAAATAAACCAACTAGCATCAACTACAAGGAGTAATCAACACTACTAGCAACCCACAGGTACCAATCTGAGGCTTTGGGACAAAGATTGGATACAAGAGATGAACTAGGGTTTGAGAAGAGATGGTGCTGGTGAAGATGTTGATGGAGATTGACCCCTCCCGATGAGAGGATCGTGGGTGATGACGATGGTGATGATTTCCCCCTCCCGGAGGGAAGTTTCCCCGGCAGAACCGCTCTGCCGGAGCCCTAGATTGGTTCCGCCTCGTGGCGGCGGAGTTTTGTCCCGTAAGCTTGCTTATAATTTTTTCTCGGACGAAAGACTTCATATAGCAGAAGATGGGCACAGGAGGCCTGCCAGGGGGCCCACGAGGAAGGGGGCGCGCCCAGGGGGTAGGGCGCGCCCCCCACCCTCGTGGCCAGGGTGTGGGCCCCCTCTGGTATTTTCTTCGCTCAATATTTTTTTATTATTTCCAAAAATGGCTTCCGTGGAGTTTCAGGACTTTTGGAGTTGTGCAGAATAGGTCTCTAATATTTGCTCCTTTTCCAGCCCAGAATTCCAGCTGCCGGCATTCTCCCTCTTCATGTAAACCTTGTAAAATAAGAGAGAATAGGCATAAGTATTGTAACATAATGTGTAATAACAGCCCATAATGCAATAAATATCAATATAAAAGCATGATGCAAAATGGACGTATCAACTCCCCCAAGCTTAGACCTCGCTTGTCCTCAAGCGGAAGCCGATAACGATAAATATGTCCACATGTTTAGAGATAGAGGTGTCGATAAAATAAAATACGGACATGAAGGCATCATGATCATTCTGATAACAGCAACATTTATGTATATTCTCATATGATTTCTTATGCTCAAGGAATAATCTATTCACAATGCAAAGTATGAATCAGAAACTTCATTGAGAACCAACAAACTATAATCTTAGTCATTGAAGCAATTGCAATTTATCATAACATTGGAAAGAGTCAATATAAGAGCTTTTCGGCAAGTCCACATACTCAACTATCATTTAGTCTTTCACAATTGCTAACACTCACGCAATACTTATGGGTATGGAGTTTTAATCAGACACAGAGAAAGATAGGGGCTTATAGTTTCGCTTCCCAACCTTTTACCTCAAGGGTAATGTCAACAATAATAATTCATGCTAGCTTACATCCGATTGGATATATATATATATATCAGGATCTTTCCAACACAAGGTGCTTGCCAACGGATAAAATGTAAAAAGGAAAGGTGAAGATCACCATGACTCTTGCATAAAGCATAAGACAAAAGTAAAAGATAGGTCCTTCGCAGAGGGAAGCAAAGGTTGTCATGCACTTTCATGGTTGGATGCACGAAATCTTAATGCAAAAGAACGTCACTTTATATTGCCACTTGTGATGTGGACCTTTATTATGCAGTCTGTCGCTTTTATTTCTTCCACATCACAAGATCGTATAAAGCTTATTTTCTCCACACTAATAAATCATACATATTTAGAGAGCAATTTTTTTATTGCTTGCACCGATGACAACTTACTTGAAGGATCTTACTCAATCCATAGGTAGATATGGTGGACTCTCATGGAAAAACTGGGTTTAAGGGTATTTGGAAGCACAAGTAGTATCTCTACTTGGTGCAAAGAATTGGCTAGCACGAGGGAGAAAGGCAAGCTCAACATGTTGGATGATCCATGACAATATACTTTATTTCAGATGTAAGAAAACATAACCCATTAGGTTGTCTTCCTTGTCCAACATCAACTCTTTAGCATGTCATATTTTAATGAGTGCTCACAATCATAAAAGATGTCCAAGATAGTATATTTATATGTGAAACCTCTCTTTCTTTATTACTTCCTATTAATTGCAATGATGACCAAAACTATGTTTGTCAACTCTCAACAACTTTTAATCATCATACTCTTTATATGTGAAGTCATTACTCTCCATAAGATCAATATAATCTCTTTATTTCTTTTTATTCGTTCTTTTTATTTTATTCACTCAAGATCATAGCAAGATAATCAAGCCCTTGACTCAACACTAATCTTTATTATATAACTCACGGACTCGATTACATAGAGGGATCATAAAGCAAAACTCAAAACTAGATCATACTAAAACTTTATTCTACTAGATCAAGATATTACCAAAAGGATTGAACTAAGAAAAACGGTAAAGATAGGAGTGTCATGGTGATACGATACGGGGGCACCTCCCCCAAGCTTGGCAGTTGCCAAGGGGAGTGCCCATACCCATGTGATTATACCTCTTTTGCTGGTGAAGGAGATGGAGTTGTTGATGAATAGTCGCACGTCGAGCGTAATAGATCTTCCAACTTACGGATAATGCCCTTGAGTGCGACGATATGCTCCTTCAACAAAATATTTTCACGTGTGAGATACTTATGTTGTATATGAGCTAATTCAATCATCTTGAAAGCTTCAATCTCGGTTGGGGTAAAGAGAGGTGGAAGGATGTCTTCTTCTTCTGCCGCCGGAGCTTGGTCCTCCTTGGCCTTCTTGATTCCTTCATCCTTGTTGATCTCCACGGGTTCTTCTCTCTTTAGCTCTATCTTCATTAGCCAAGCAACGTTTCCCTCATTGTTGGAGGAGGAGGACGACATGATGCCTGGCCTTGAGAACTCTGGCAGAAAACAGCTCAAAACAAAAACAGAGGATATTTGCATGATACGGTGGTCAAAACCTTCGGGAGATTATATAATGAATTTTTACCGACCGAAAGAAGTATTGTGCAAGAAAACGGAGTCCGGAGGGTACACGAGGTGCCCACGAGGCAGGGGGCGCGCCAAGGGGGGTAGGGCGCGCCTCCCACCCTCGTGGAAGCCTTGTGTCCTTCCCGGACTGCTTCTTATTTTCCTATTTTTCTAAATATTCCAAAACGGAGAAAAATTGCCATTAGAACTGTTTTGGAGTCGGTTTACTTACCGTACCACATACCTATTCCTTTTCGGAGTCTGAAGCATTCCGGAAAGTGTCCCTTATGTATTCCTCCGGGGTTACGGTTTCAATAACATTGGTTTCAGCATTTATGGGATTACCTGAGATATAATGTTTGATTCTTTGACCGTTCACCACCTTCGGGTTTGTGCCTTCGAAGTTGTTGATTTTTATGGCACCGAAACGGTAGACCTCCTCGATAATGTAAGGGCCTTCCCATTTAGAGAGAAGTTTTCCTGCAAAAAATCTTAAACGAGATTTGTATAGCAAAACATAATCACCTACATTAAAATCAGGCTTTTGTATCCTTTTGTCATGCCATCTTTTAACTTTTTCCTTAAACAACTTGGCATTCTCATAGGCTTGGGTTCTCCATTCATCAAGTGAGCTAATGTCAAATAGCCTCTTCTCACCGGCAAGTTTGAAATCATAATTGAGCTCTTTAATAGCCCAATATGCCTTATGTTCTAGTTCGAGAGGTAAATGACATGCTTTTCCATAAACTATTTTATACGGAGACATACCCATAGGATTTTTATATGCAGTTCTATAGGCCCATAATGCATCATCAAGTTTCTTGGACCAATTCTTTCTAGATCTATTAACAGTCTTTTGCAAAATTAATTTGAGCTCTCTATTGCTCAATTCTACTTGACCACTAGACTGTGGGTGATAAGGGGATGCAATTCTATGATTAACATCATACTTGGCAAGCATTTTACGAAAAGCATCATGAATAAAATGTGAACCACCATCAGTCATCAAATATCTAGGGACTCCAAACCTTGGAAAAATAACTTCTGTAAGCATCTTAATAGAGGTGTTATGATCGGCACTACTAGTTGGAATAGCCTCTACCCACTTAGTAACGTAATCAACAGCGACTAAAATATGTTTATACCCATTAGGGGAAGGAAAAGGTCCAATATAATCAAAGCCCCAAACATCGAATGGTTCAATAACAAGTGAATAATTCATAGGCATTTCCTGACGTCTACTAATATTACCGACTCTTTGACATTCATCACAAGATAAGACAAACTTACGAGCATCCTTGAAGAAAGTAGGCCAATAAAAACCGGATTGCAATACCTTATGTGCAGTTCTATCTCCAGCGTGGTGTCCCCCATAAGCCTCGGAGTGACACTTCCGTAGGATCTGTTCCTGTTCATGCTCAGGTACACAACGTCTAATAACACCATCTACTCCTTCTTTATAAAGATGTGGGTCATCCCAGAAGTAATGTCTTAAATCATAGAAAAACTTTTTCTTTTGCTAGTATGTGAAACTAGGTGGTATAAATTTAGCAACAATGTAATTAGCATAATCAGCATACCATGGAGCAGTACGAGAAGTATTTATGACAGCTAATTGTTCATCAGGAAAGCTATCATCAATAGGTAGTGGGTCATCAAGAACATTTTCTAACCTAGACAAGTTATCTGCAACGGGGTTCTCAGCTCTCTTTCTATCAATAATGTGTAAATCAAATTCTTGTAGCAAGAGAACCCATCTAATAAGTCTAGGTTTAGCATATTTATTTTCCATAAGATATTTAATAGCAGCATGATCAGTGTGAATAGTTACTTTAGAATCAACAATATAAGGTCTAAACTTATCACAAGCAAATACAACTGCTAAGAATTCTTTTTCAGTAGTAGCATAATTTCTCTGGGCATTGTCTAGAGTTTTACTAGCATATTGAATAACATTTAATTTCTTATCAACTCTTTGTCCTAGAACAGCACCTACAACATAATCACTAGCATCACACATAATTTCAAAGGGTAAATTCCAATCAGGTGGCTGAACAATAGGTGCAGAGATTAATGCTTTCTTAAGTATTTCAAATGCTTCTACACAATCATCATCAAAGACAAAAGGTATATCTTTTTGTAATAGATTAGTCAGAGGCCGAGAAATTTTTTAGAAGTCCATAATGAACCTCCTATAAAAACCAGCATGTCCTAGGAAACTTCTTATACCTTTGATGTCCTTGGGACACGACATCTTTTCAATAGCATCAACTTTAGCTTTATCAACTTCAATGCCTCTTTCAGAAATTTTATGCCCCAAGACAATGCCTTCATTAACCATAAAGTGGCATTTCTCCCAATTCAAGACAAGATTAGTTTCTTCACATCTCTGCAGAACTCGATCAAGGTTGCTCAAGCAATCATCAAAAGAGGATCCATAGACGGAGAAATCATCCATGAAAACCTCACAAATCTTTTCACAAAAGTCAGAGAATATAGCCATCATGCATCTTTGAAAGGTAGCAGGTGCATTACATAAACCAAAAGGCATACATCTATAAGCAAAAGTACCGAAAGGGCAAGCAAAAGTGGTCTTTGCTTGATCATCAGCTGAAACATGTATTTGAGAGAAACTAGAGTAACCATCTAGAAAGCAAAAGTGTGTATGTTTGGATAGTCTTTCTAGCATTTGATCAATGAAAGGCAAAGGGTAATGATCTTTTTTAGTGGCTTTATTTAATTTACGGAAATCAATTACCATCCTATAACCTATAATAATTCTTTGCGGGATCAACTCATTTTTATCATTAGGAACGACAGTAATACCTCCCTTCTTAGAGACACAATGGACAGGACTTACCCACTAACTATCAGCAACGGGATAAATTATACCTTCCTCAAGGAGCTTTAGTATTTCCTTTCTTACCACTTCTTTCATCTTAGGATTCAGCCATCATTGGTGATCAATAACTGGTTTGGCGTCTTTCTCCAAATTTATTTTGTGTTGACATAGAGTGGGACTAATGCCCTTAAGATCATCAAGAGTATATCCAATAGCAGCACAATGCTTCTTCAGAGTTTTCAATAATCTTTCCTCTTCTTGCTCTGAAAGGTTAGCACTAATAATAACAGGATATATCTTTTTTTCACCAAGATAAGCATATTTAAGAGTATCAGGTAATGGTTTAAGTTCAAACACGGGATCACCCTTGGGTGGAGGAGGATCCCCGAGGATTTCAACAGGCAAGTTGTGTTTCAGAATAGGTCCCTCTTTAAAGAATACTTCATCTATTTCCCTTCTTTCATCCATAAACATATCATTTTCATGGTCTAGCAAATATTGTTCTAAAGGATCACTAGGGGGCACGGCAATAGAAGCAAGACCAATAATTTCATCCTTACTAGGCAATTCCTCATCACGAGGTTGTCTACGAAATTTAGAGAAATTAAACTCATGAGACATATGTAACACCCCGCATGTAACTTGCCATAATTGTAACTCCGACTCTTGCCATTTCCGGCTATGTGATATGTTTTCCCTCCGTTGTTGGGTTTTGTCTTTCGTTTTGTATTTTTTCATGTCATGCATTTTCATATCATGTCATCATGTGCATTGCATTCGCATACGTGTTCGTCTTGTGCATCCGAGCATTTTCCCCGTTGTCCGTTTTCCAATCCGGCGCTCCTATCTCCTCCGGTGCACCCCTCTTGTTTTCTTTCGTGTGCATGTGTCAAACTTTCTCGGAATGGACCGAGGCTTGTCAAGTGGTCTTAATATACCACCCGGAGTCTACCGGTCAAGTTTCGTTCCATTCGGAGGTCGTTTGGTACTCCAACGGTTAACCGGGCATCCGCAAAGTCCATTTGAGTGTCCAGCAAAACCCCCCCTCCAAAACCAGCCCAAATCCTACCAAACTCTCTTCCATGCTCTAGGTCGTTCGATCACGATCGTGTGGGCGAAAACCGCACCTCATTTGGAGTCTCCTAGCTCCCTCTACCTATTTATATGTGGGCATCCCGAAAACGAAATCGCAGTCTCCCGTAACCCTAAATCCCCTCTCCGCGGGCGGACGCGTCCAGCGCCCGCCGGACAACC